>NW_027225358.1:0-84410 GCF_041296235.1 Equus asinus | reverse complement strand
TGTAGTATGTATAAATACTTGATTTGTTGCTGTTGGTTAATTTAAACTCTTTTCTTTTGAGAGATAATTTTAGATTCATATGCTATTGTAAGATATAATGTAGAGAGATACTAAGTAACTTTTACCCATCTTTCCTCAAGGATGACATCTTACAAAACTAAAGTACAATAATTATAACCAGCACAGAAACATTGATAAAATTTATCAATATTTCTCAGATTTTCCTAGTTTTACTTTTCTCAAAAGTATGTGTGTAGGTGTGTGCGTTTAGTTCTATGTAAGTTTATTATGAATGTAGGTTAGAGTGTCCTCCACTGTGGTCAAGATACAGATCAGGTTCATTACCATGAGAGTCCATCAGTTTGCCATTTACTGCCATACCAACACACCCTCCCCTAATTCGTGGAAATCATTAATTTATTCTCAACTCTATAATTCCATCATGAATTACATGAATTTATGTATATTACATAAATATTATATGAGAGGAGTTTTATACACTATATAATTTTTCAGGACTGGCTTTTTTTCACTGAGCATAATTGTCTGGAGATTCATTCAAGTCATTGAATGTAACAATTCCAAAACTTAGACCATTTTTAATTAATTTGTTTTTATGTTGGAAATGGAAACATCTTGTATATTTTTTAACACTAGAAAAGAGGGGACTGGTGAAAGAGAAAGTTGACTAATATAAAGTTATTACCATGCAAGCTGTAGTTGAAATTATTCTGTTTAATATAATAAATTTATATAATAAATTTAAAAATCTCAAACTACACTTCAACATACTAAACTTTTGAGATGGAATGAAAATAGTTAATAAGAGAAATTTTATAGGAGCTAATGTCTGCATTTAAAAAAACCTTAAATAAACAACCTAACCTGAAGTTTCCAAAGAACTAGTAAAAGAATAAATTAAGTCCTAAGTTTGTAGTAGAAATAAATAAAACTGAGACTGAAAACAATAAAAGAGATGAATTAACCTGAGAAATGCTTTTTTTTAAAGGTAAACAAAATTGGCGAAAATTTGGCTGGACTAATCAAGAAAAAAAAGAAAGAGGGGTCAAAAAATACAATCAAAAATGAAAGATTACACATTACAAATGATACCACAGAAATAAAAAGGCCCATTACGTATTATTATGAACAACTATATGCTAACAATTTAGATGGTCTGGAAGAAATGGATGAATTTCTAGAATGTAAAATCTACCAAGACTGTCATGAAGAAACAGAAATGATATCTACATATACAATGTAATATTATTCAGCATAAAAAAGAGTGAAATCTTGCCATTTGTGACCATGTTGTTGGACCCTGAGAACATTATGCTAAATACAATAAGTCAGACAGAGAAAGACAAATACTGTAGGATCTCTCTTATATGTGGAATATATCTATACAAACACACACTATTTATACACACTATGTACTATACACCATGTATATACTCTATAATATGTATGCTAGATATGTATGCTATGTACTATAGATAGATCGATCGATAGATAGATACAAGCTCATGGATACAGAGACCAGACTGGTGGTTGCCAGGGGTGGGAGGAAGGAGATGGGAGAAATAGTTAAATTGCTGTTTGTTTTTGTCTAGTTTAAATCAATTGAACAAAAAAGTAGAAATAAAAAGAAGTAGAAAATCCAAACAGACTAATATCAAGGAAGAAGATTGAATTAGTAATCAAAAATCTTCCAACAAATGAAAGTCCAGGATCAGATGGCTTCACTTGTGAATCTGACTAAACAATTAAAGAAGAATTAACACCAATCCTTCTTAAACTGTTTCAAAAAACGGAAGAGAAAGGAACACTTCCGAACTCATTTTATAAGACCAGAATTATCCTGATAGCAAAGCCCGATTAGGACACTAGAAGAAAAGAAAATTACAGGCTAATATTGCTGATAAACATAGATGCAAAAATTCTCAAACAAAATTAGCAAACTGAATTCAACAGCGTATTAAAAGAATCATATACCATAATAGAGTAGGACATATCCCTGCTATGAAAGGATGTTTCAATATGTGTAAATCAATAAATGTGACATTAGCAAAATGAAGAATAAAAATCATACAATCATTCCCATAGATACAGAGAAAGGATGTGAAAAACACTTAACATCATTTCAGGATCAAACATGATAGCTATAGTTCCCACTGTTGTATGATATATATGAATGTTGTTAAGAGAGTAAATTCTGAGTTATCATTAGGAGAAAAAATATTATTTATTTCCATGTATTTTTATTGTATCTGTGTGAGATAATGAATGTTAGCTAAATTTATTGTGGTAATCACTTCTCAATATATGTGAGTCAAACATTTATGCTGTACACCTGAAACTCATACAGTGATGTATGTTAATTATATCTCAATGAAACTGAAAAAAGACCTCTCAAACTAGATATGGAAAGAATGCAATTCAACATAATAGAGACTATGCATGACAAGCCCACAGCTAACATCATACTCAACAGAAAAAGCTGAACACTTTCTCTCTGAGATTAAGAACAAGACAAGGGTGCCACTCTTGCCACTTCTAATTAACATAGTACTAAAATCCTAGCCAAAGCAGTTAGGAAAGAAAAATAAATAAAAGGCATCTGAATAAGAAAGGATGAAGTAAAATTTTCTCTGTTTGTAGTCGACATGATCTTACATATAGTAAACCCTAAAGACTCCACAAAAAACTGTTAAAACCAATAAATGAATTCAATAAACTTGCAGGTTATAAAATTAATATGCAAAATAAGTTACATTTCTATACACTAACAATATACTACCTGAAAAAGAAATTAAGATCTCATTTACAATAGCATCAAAAAGAATAAAATATTTAGGAATACATTTACTAAAGGAGGTGAAAATCTGTACACTGAAAACTATGAAATACTGATAAAAGAAACTGAAGACTCAAATAAGCTGAAAGATATCTTGCGCTCAAGCATGGAAAGAATTGATGCTGTTATAATGTCCGTTATACCCTAAATGGTCTACAGATTCAAAGCAATGCTTATCAACATCCGATGGCTTATTCCAAGAAATAGAAAAAAATCTTAAATTTGCATGGAACCCATAAGGCCCCAAATAGCTACAGCAGTCTTGATCAAGAACAAAGCTGATTTCAAGCTGTGTCACAAAGATATAGTAATCAAAACCATATGGTAATGGTATAAAAAAGACATAGGCCGCTAAAAAAGAAAAAAGAGAACAGAAATAAACCTGACTGATGTTTTTACAAAGGCACTAAGAAGGGGCTGGCCCATGGCCGAGTCATTAAGCTTTGGTGGCTCAGGGTTTTGCCAGTTCGGATCCTGGGTGTAGACCTAGCACCACTCATCAGGCCATGCTGAGGTGGCGTCCCACACAGCACAACCAGGGGACCTACAAGTAGAGTATACGACTATGTACT
The DNA here is from genome assembly GCF_041296235.1 of Equus asinus. NCBI lineage: Eukaryota > Metazoa > Chordata > Mammalia > Perissodactyla > Equidae > Equus > Equus asinus. The sequence continues at coordinate 80,981 of NW_027225358.1, read as the reverse complement.
GGGGGATTTGGGGAGAAAAAAAAGAAGATTGGCCACAGATGTTAGCTCAGGTGCCAATCTTTGAAAAAAAAAGGCACTAAGAATACACAGTGGGGAAGGGTATGGATGTTAGCTCAGGGCCAGTCTTCCTCAGCAAAAAGAGGAAGATCGGCAGTAGTTAGCCCAGGGGTAATCTTCCTCAAAGGAAAAAAATCATTAAAACTCAAAAAAGTAGCACAAATCTCCCTGGTAATGGTAAATGTACAGCCATAGTTAAATCTGCAATATGGTAATAGTGGTGTATAACTCACAACTCTAGTTTACAAGGTAAAAAAGTCAACGTGGCAAAAATAACCAAAAATTCAATAATCTGTCATTAGTTACACAATACTAAAAAAATTTCAATTGTAGCATCAAAAATCTAAAATTTGAGGAGGAGAAGAAAACCAAAATATAAAGAATGTAAAATATATTGATGTTAAATTGTTAACAGTTCAAAATAGGATGTTATAAGTTTAAGGTATTTTATGTAAGCCTCATGGTAATCACAAAGAAAAATCTCATAGTAATTATTCAAAAGAACATGATAAAAAGTCAAAGCATACAGTTACCAAAAACATGAAAACACAAAAACACAGCAGGAAAAGGAAGAGAAACAAGGAACAATGGATATATAAAACAGCCAGAAAACAATTAATAAAATAGCAATAGTAAGTCCTACCTATATATAATTACTAAAATTTAATCAAATTAAACTCTTCAATCAAAGATAAAGAATGGGTGAATGGATAAAAACAAGACCCAGTGATATGCTGCCTACAAAACACTCATTATAATTTTAAGGACACACATAGGCTGAGAGTGAAGGGATGAGAAAAGACATTTCAGCAAAAGTTAAACAAAAAAAGAAGTGGTAGCTATACTTATCACAGACAAAATAGACTTTAAACTAAACATGATAAAAAGAGATAAGATTATTACATAATGATAAAGGGATCAACACATCAAGAAGATATAACAAGTGTAAATATTTATGCACCCAAGATCTGAGTAGCTAAATATATAAAACAAAAACTAGCAGACCTAAAAAGAGAAAGAAACAGCAATACAATAACTATTGGGGACTCTAATACCACATTCTCAACAACAGATGGATCATTCAGACAGAATCAATAAGAAAACAGTAAATTTGAGCAACACTATAGATCAAATGGACCTAACAAACATATAATGAACATTCTGTCCAGCAACAGCAGAATACACATTTTCTCAAGCTCACGTGAAATATTTTTCAACATATCATATGTTAGGCCACAAAATAAGTCATAGTAAATTTAGGAAGATTGCAATCATCCAACTATCTTCTCTGACCACAATGGCAAGAAACCAGCAATCAAAACAAGAGGAAAACTGGAAAATCCAAAATCACATGGAAGTTAGATAACATTATCCTGAAGAACCAATGGATCAAAAAGAAATCAAAGAGGAAATAAAAAAGTTTCTTGAGACAAATGAAAATGGAAATACAACATACCAGAATTTATCGAAAGCAGCAAAAAGAGTTCTAAGAGGGAACTTCAAAGCAATGAGCACCTACATTAAGAAGCAAGAAAGATCCCAAATAACGACCTAATTCTACACCTTTAGGAACAAGAAAAAGAACAAATTGAGCCCAAAGTTAGCAGAAAAAAAAGAAAATCATAAAGATTAGAGCAGAAATAAATTAAAGAGAACAGAAAAACAATAGAAAAGATTAACCAAACTGAGTTGATTCTTTAAAAAGATAAACAAACTCTTAGCTAGATTAACCAAGGGGAAAAGAGAAAGAACCCAAATCAAGAAAATTATAAATTAAAAAGGAGTTAACCTAGATTCACCAAGAAAGAAAAAGGCTCAGATAACGAAAATCAGAATTAAAAGAGAAGACGTTATAACTGATACCACAGACATTCAAAGGATCAAAACAGGCTACTATGAATATCTATATGTCAACAAACTGGACAACCTAGAAGAAATAAAAGAAAATTCTTAGAAACATACAACTTACCAAGAACCAATCAGGAAGAAGTAAAAAATCTGAATAGACCAATTACTAGTGAGGACATTGAACCAGTACTCAAAAGTCTCCCAGCAAAGAAAAGCCCAGGATCAGATAGTTTCACTGGTGAATTGTACCAAACTTTAAAAAAATCCTTCTCAAATTCTTCCCCAAAACTGAAGAGAAGTAAACACTCTCAAACTCATTTTACAAGGTCAACATTAAGCTGATACCCAAACCAGAAACAGATATTACTAGAAAAGAAAATTACAAGCCACTATCCCTGATGAATATCAATGCATGAATTATCAATAAAATACTAGTAAATTGAATCCAGCAGCACATTAAAAAGATCATTCACCATGTTAAAGTTGGGCTTACCCCTGGGATGCAAGAGTGTTTCAACATATGCAGAGCAATCAATGTGGTGCATCACATTAATAGAATGAAAGAAAAGAATTCTGTAATCATCTCAATAGACACAGAAAAAGCATTTGACAAAATTTAGCATCCATTCATTAAAAAAACTCAAAAATTTAAACATGGAACATATCTCAACATATTACAGGCCATATATGACAAGTCCACAGCTAACATCATACTCAAGAGCAAAAGGGTGAAAGATTTTTCTCTAAGATTAGAAACAGGACCAGAGTGCTCACTCTCACCACTCCTATTCAACAGAGTACTAGAAATCCTAGCTAGAGCAATCAGGCAAGAAGAAGACTGACAAATTATCAGAATTGGAAAGAACGAAATAAAATTGTTCCTATTTGCAGATGACATGATTTTATATAGAGAATATTTCAAAGATCCAACCAAAAATCTGTTAAATCTAATCAATAAATTGAGTAAAGTTATAGGATACAAAGTTAATATACAAAAATCAGTAGCATTTCTTACACTAGCAGTAAAATTTCTGAAAAAGAAATAAAGACATTGATCCAATTCACAATAGCATCAAAAACAATAAAATACTCAAGAACAAATTTAACTAAGGAGGTGAAAGATCTCTGCTGAAAACTACAAAACATTGATGAAGGAATTCAAAGAATGCAAGTGGAAAGGTATTCTGTGTTCATGCATCGGAAGAATTAATATTGTTAAAATGTCAATATTATCAAAAGCTATCTATAGATTCAGTGGAATCACTATCAAGTTTCTAATGGCGATTTTTACAGAAATAGAAATAATACTCCTAAAGTTTACATGGAATGACCAAAGACCCCAAATAGCCAAAGAAATTCTGAGAAAGAAGACCAAAGCTGGGAGAATCTCAGTTCCAGATTTCAAGATATAGTAGAATGCTATAGGCACCAAAATATTACAACACTGGCATAAAAACAGACGAATAGAAGAGCATTGAGAGCCCAGAAATACACCCAAGCTTGTGTGGTCAACTAATATCTGACAAGGGAGCTGAGAATGCTCCATGGTGAAAAGACAGTCTCTTCAATCAACGGTGCTGGGATGATTGCATATTCACATTTAAAAGAATGGAACTGAGCTCATGTCTTACACCACTTGCAAAAATTAACTTGAAATGGATTAGGCTTAAATGTAGGACCTGAAACAAGGAAATTGCTAGAAGAAAACTTAGGAATAAAGCTCCTTGACACGGATCTTGCAATAAACTTTTGTATATGGATTTTTTTGACGCATAAAGCACAGGAACAAAATAAAAAATAAACAAGTGGGACTACATCAAACAAAAAAGCTTTTGCATGACAAAAGAAACCATCAACCAAGTGAAAAGACAACACCTGGAATTGGAAAAAATATTTGCAAACCATGTATCTGATAAAGGGTTAATATCCAAAACATAAAAACTCATACAACTCAATGGCAACAAACAATGAAATTGAAAAGTGGGCAAGGGATCTGAATAAACATTTGTCCCAAGAAGATCTGCGAAAGGCCAACGTACATAAAAATATGCTGAACCTCATTTGTTATTAGGAAAATGCAAATGAAAATCACAATGAGATATTAGCTCATGCCTGTTAGAATGACCACGGTCGAAAAGACAACAGTTAAGAGATACTGACCTGGAAGTGGAGAAAAAGGAATGCCTGTGCCCTGTTGGTGAGATTGTAAATTGGTACAGCCACTGTCAAAAACAGTATGGAGGATTCTCAAAAAATTAAAAATAGAACTACATTATAATTCAGCAATTTCACTTTTGATAATATATCCAGAAGAATAAAAGCATAAACCCAAAGTTAAAATAATACTCCAAAGTAACCCCATTGTTAGCCTCCAATATGGTTCTTTTTGCTTATCATCACCTAGAATATCAATACAGATTACAAGATATCCTGCTAAACTGTGTGCTGCTTAGTTTCATGTTTGGAGATTTCTGATAAATGTTATGGCAATAAAATATTCTTTTATATTTTGATTTTAATACTCAACTTCAAGTTTGTGTTCTTCGTTTAGGTTCATTAATGCTGCTCTGTTTGTGATTATTCTTCTTTAGGTTTAGAATGACAGTTCTTCCATCCTGGGAAAAAATGAAGACTATTAAAGGAAAATGCCACAGATGAAATTATTTTTGTGGCAAAAAGAGGGGAGATCATGCATGCATGTGTGAATACCTGCTAATGTACTCCATTCACGTGTGGCGATTCTGCCCAAATCTGAGCCCTTTTGTTGAACTAAGTGCTATGGACTGGATATCTGTATCCTCTCAAATGAATATGTTGAAATCTTAGCTGCCGATATAATGCTATTGGGAGACACTAGGCACTTTTGTAGATGATTATGTCATAAGGAGGCAACTCTTAAAAGGGATTAATGTTGTTGTAAACGAGAAGCCAGAAAGCTCCCTTACCCCTTCCACCATGTGAGGACACAACAAGACTATGGTCATCGATGAACCCTCACCAGACATCAGATCTGCAAGACCTGATCTTGTAGTTTTAGTGCCCAAAACCGTGAGAAGTAAATTTTTGTTTTTTAAGCCGCCCAGTCAGCAAATTCTTGTTATAGCAGCTGAATGGACTTACACCAAGGAAAGCATCCTTTGACAGGTTGGAAAAGATCACAGCCCCCAGTACAAGGTAGACGTGCAGACAGGGAAACTATGGAATGCAGAAATTCTGCAATGTCAACAATTTGCTGCTTTGGGGCCTACTGTAGAAACAGTTCAGAGCTGGGAATGTCTGGGTCATAAGGAGAAGGTCTCTCTGATCGCTCACCAGGGGAAGCTGGTGATAACGGCCCCAAATATGCCGGGACACTAGACAAGTTCTTTCCTATGCTAAGGAAGGAGAACTCACCACAAACCTGGAAACTATTCAGTGTATACTCCAGCACATCTCCAAATCCAAATCTTGTCTATGGTCTTGTTTCACTCTTCCTCAAAGCTTCTCTGAAGAACCAAAGGTTCCCTCAAGTTTTGAGGGGAGGGTGAATGCAGGGAGGTAAGCATCTTATATAAGCTTCTCTCCCATAATCAACTTAAAAACTAGTCTCAGAAACACACCCAAACAGAGACAGTGGAGAAGGCAGACCCTAACCCCCCACACAGGCTCTCTGACCTCATGTAGCAGCTTAACATCTGGTTGTCCTGGCCTCTCTCACATCACAGGATGAAGATAGTATGATAACAAGCAGGAGACACTGCTTCAAAGTCCATTCTGCAGACTGCAACTCCGTCTTCCTTAGAATCTGGCTACGAAATCAACTAAGGTATAATGGGAAGTGGGGGAGAAAGGTGATACATAGGTGGGGGGATTTTCCTGTTGTTGGATCTTTGCAAGCCAGCTGTTCCAGTCTGGTTCAAGCTCACTATAAGCAGAGTATTCCATCGGCAACCATATCCACCTGCACAATCTTCTGGGCCACCCCTTGCCAGACCCCTTCCCTCCCATCCCCCAGGGACTTAGTGGAGGGCTCTCCCTTTTCCATACAAACGTGGCCCTCCTGGCTCAAGAAGTCATTGACTGTGCCCCTCTTCCATGAAAGAATGAATTGTACACAGCAATTGCTCAGCCTTCTCTTGAAGGGTGTGAAAACACCACAGAGGACAAGTGAAGGAAACAGAGGGAGGTGTGAACTGTATGTGACTCCTTATGACAGGCCTGCTTCCCCTTGGCTGGCGAACTCTCCTATATGTGCTCCATTTAAAAATGATGTGATATTAAACATGGCAAATCACAGAGAATCAATGTTAAAACTAATGCCAACAGTTCAAACATCCAATGACGTAGCAGGATGTCAAACTAACGTGCAAAAGTCAGCAGCTTTCATGTAACAAACAGTAGCCACAGCATATAATAGATGAGTAGACCTTATTTACAATAGAAATAAGGAAAGATAAACTAAAAAAGGTTGCCAAGAAATGACCTGGACCTCTATGCACAAAAGTACAAAATAACCTATAAATGCATAACAAACACAGAGACAAGATGGTCCTCTCTGCTAAGTTCAACCATAAAACCTGGACAACCGTAAAAGAAGAAATTTAGTGAGAACTCTGAAAGGTGGTAAGAAGAAGGCAAACTGACTTGGGACTTCAGGACTGGAGGAACAACACAGTGACAGGGTGTCTTACTCCCCAACTTTAGAAGGAGACCCAGATTCAGTAATCTCAGATCCTGATCTGCCAACAGAACTCAGCCCAGATAGGCTTGTCCTCCTCCAGATGTAATGAGTCTCAGGAACTCTTCCGAATTAGCACAGCAACACTCCCAAGGGGGTCTTTGGAAAGTGTCACTAACAAAGAAACCAAGAGAAGATTCTCCTTCCCTGTCACCCATGAGACTTTCCTGCTTCCCCTGGAGGTACCAAGCCTGCTGGGCAGCAGCAAGAGGGACTTTGCCCACTGGAGGGGACAAAATGACTTCCTCCTAGGTTTTTAGGTTCTGTGGCTGCTCTGCAGATTAAGTTTGCGTGAGACAAATTAACAAAAGGAAATAAATTGATTACACAGTAATTTGTCTATGGCTTGAATTTCATAAAATATAAGACTCAAAAAGGTAGCCAGATGATTCAGACTTTTTTCAATTTTTACCAATTTATTAAATTAATGTTTCTCTAATAAACACTAACCGCCACTTGAGTGAGGTTCATAATCATTCTTGTGATTGTGTTCACAAATTAGAGACAGTTTACTTACCCCTACTGCTGTGAATAAAATCAATTTTGTCAGTGCTGTTGGCACGTCATAACTGAAAATTCTGTAAAGTTGAGATTTGGGCCTACAAAACGCAATTTAAGAGAGTAGGTAGGTCTTGACAGTAAAGACAGCATCAAAAGCTTCATCCAGGCAGTTTGCTGTGACAAAACTTCAATGCTATCATACATCGCCTGGGATTTCTTCAAGGTCTTTTTCATTCCTCTGAGAAATGATGATTCACTTCCATCCTGCTCTGTGTGCTGCCAGCACTTTTTCTTTAATTCACTGGAAGATCAAGACCCCTCTGTAATTTCTCCAGTCATAACTACATTTGAATGTAAAAGCAGCCCACTAAAAGGTGAGGCAAGACAAGTCACTGTGATAACTCCAGCTTGGGGTCCATCTTTTGTGACAGCTCCAGCTGGAAAGTGCACGTGGATGTCTGTGTTGTTAAGATCAAAACTTCCAGAAGCACAGGGCAGATGGTATTTCTCGGCATTGCTGCAGAGTCTGATAATAGCAAGATGAGCAGACTCTTCTCATGATATCCCCTAGCTGAGCAGTTGGAGTTAAATGACCTTCGCCATCCATTCAACTTGCCTCCACAAATATGATTTCTCCACCTAAGGGAGTCCAAGCCAAACTTATTGCCATTCCTGGTTGACTCAATTGCCCATTTTATATATCTGGAGCCCAAAGTGGTCTTTTGGAGCATAGAAATCAATCAAAATTGGCATTTCAGGTGGTAGGGCCAAGTAACTGCTGTCATTGATAGATTCAGATTTTGCGTCTTCTAAGATGTTTTCTCTGTAAATTTCTTTCTCATTCACATCAAAATGGCCCAACTTGACTTCCTTATATTGTTCTTTTCCCACCTTCACAGCAACAGCTGGGCAAATGGCCCCAAACCAGCTATCCAGAGAATGACCCCCTGCCTCTCTGGCACACCTGGTGAAGATGTGAAGAGGAGTAACCTGAGAGATCTGAATCTGCTGAGGACTCAGCCCATGTTGTTCCAGTTGCTTTGGGATCAAGTGCTTGCTGGCAATCTATCTTCTCTTGTGTATACCCTGGCACCTGAATGTCCTCATTCTGTCCAAGAAGACAGGTGGAGTAGTAGCAGTGGTATTGGCGATAGTTATTAAAATAACTTGGGAGAGGTTAAAGCCCACATTTAGAGAATGATTTGTGAAGCTATGGTTTTGTTCATGATCCAATACCTCAAGCAGAGCTGCTGCAGGATCACCTGGACACAATTTTTTCTAATTTGTTAACCTCATCTAATAGAAACACCAGATTGTTAACCTCAACGGTCTTCAAGTCATTGATTTTATGACCAGGTATACTGCCAACATAGGTGTGCCTGTGTCCTCCAGTGTCAGACTATTCACGTTCTCATCCAAATACAATCTTGTGGAAGTCTTGATCTAGAGTCTTGGCCACAGAATTTCCCACATTGTTTTGCCAACTCTAGGAGGGTCAGCAAAGCAAAGAATGGGCCCTTCAGATTGGTTTTCAGCTGTTTGACAGCCTAATATTCCAACATTCTTTCCTTCAATTTTTCAAGGCAAAATGCTTATTATTCAGAAGAATTTAGGCTTCTTGAATGTCTGGATGGTCAGTTGCACTTTTGTTCCAGAAAGTTCCACCATAAATTCTAAATAATTTCTAATCTGAACATATTCTGGCATTGCTTGCAGCATTTTTTAAGTCTTTTTCTCTTGTTGACACAGATCTAATGGGCTTCTTCTGACATATTGGATGCTCACTTTTTTTTCTAGCATGACAATATCATGATTATCTTCTTCCTCACGTTCGTTTTTTAAAGTACCTAGGATGGTGTCCAGCCCGGTGGTGTAGCAGTTAAGTGCACACGTTCCGCTTCAGCAGCACAGGGTTTGCAGGTTCGGATCCCGGGCATCGCTTGGCAAGCCGTGTTGTGGTAGGCATCCCACATATAAAGTGGAGGAAGATGGGCACAAATGTTAGCTCAGGACGAGTCTTCCTCAGCAAAAAGAGGACGACTGGCAGCAGATGTTAGCTCAGGACTAATCTTCCTCAAAAAATAAAAAAAATAAAGTACCTAGGATGTTTGAAATCCTATTGAGGCATATTCACATAATGCATTTATTATCATCCTTCTCGCTTTTTCTGTTTTATTATTATTATAATATTTTTAGGAAGATTAGCCCTCATTAACATCTGCCACCACTCCTCCTCTTTTCGCTGAGGATGACTGGCCTTGTGCTAACCTGCATGCCCATCTTCCTCTACATTATATGTGGGACTCCTGCCACAGCATGGCTTGATGAGTGGTGTGTAGGTCTGCACCCAGGATCTGAACTGGCGAACCCCGGGCCACTGAAGGAGAACATGCAAACCTAACCACTGTGCCACCAGGCTGGCCCCAAGTTCTCTGTTTTTTTAAAGCAATTTCAATTCTTGCATTTGTTTCACCAGCAGTGGTATCATCATCTTGGACAGTTCTTCCAGAGTCATGGTATCTAAAATTTGGAGCATTTTTGTTGCTTGTTTGGATAAGTGATGTCAGAATGTCTAGTAAATCTTCCCTAGGAGAACTGTCTAAAAGACATCTCAATTTAGCAACTGCAGGGACAGGTATATTCAACATTTCAATCAATAGTAGTTCATTTTTGTAGAACTCTTCTGATAATTCTCCAAGTTTCTCTTTAGTTTTACAGGTGTTGAAAAATTCCTCAAGGCAGCCCAACAGTTCCACTTTAATGACAGGATATGACTTCTCTTTTAAATCTGCACCATCTGCAAACAGCACAGGCGTGTGGTCAACAAAAGTGGGTGGGAATTGGGCCGGGTACTGCCCACAATCTGAACCATCAGTGCCACGGCCCCAAGCCTGTGCAGTGGTGGCAGATCCTGAGTATTGCTGGCCAGGTAGGTCATGGTGGGGATGAGACTTAGGATGGTGCTCTGCAGCCCTTGAGCAGGCAGCTCCACACCAGCTGCCAGTTGCAAGTCCAGTCCACACTGGGTGCACATGGGGGAGCTTGGAAGCAGGAAGCCATCTGGGTGAGCAGCAGCAGGAAGTGGCTGAAGAAAAATTATGGGAAAATGAGGGGAGAAAATGCATAATAAATACAGCTTGCCTTGTTATGCAGATAAATCTCTCAGCTAAAAAAATTCTCTAGGGGTTGGCCTGGTGGTTCACTGGTTAAGTGCGCATGTTCCGCTTCGGTGGCCTGGGGTTCCCCGGTTCTGATCCCGGGTGCAGACATGGCACTACTTGGCATGCCATGCTGTGGCAGGTGTCCCACATATAAAGCAGAGGAAGATGGGTGTGGATGCTAGCTCAGGGCCAGTCATCCTCAGCAAAAAGAGGAGGATTGGCAGTAGTTAGCTCAGGGCTAATCTTCCTCAAAAAAAAAAAAATCTCTAGGGGCTGGCCTGGTGGCACACGGGTTAAATTCACACATTCTGCTTTGATGGCCTGGGGTTCACCAGTTCAGATCCCAGGTGCGGACCTACACAACACTTATTGAGCCATGCTGTGGCAGGCATCCCACGTATAAAGTAGAGGAGGATGGGCACGGAAGTTAGCTCAGGGCCTATCTTTTTAAGCAAAAGAGGAGGGTTGGTGGGGAATGTTAGCTCAGGGCTAATCTTCCTCAAAAAAAAAGTCTCTAAGAGTCATTCTCTTTCTGGTGCAGATGCTTTCACTAATGGAAATTTCCTTTAGAAACATAAATTTCCTTTCCAAAGAGGAAGTCTATCCTTCATTTAAAGCAGTCAAGGTGGAGATCAAGAGTTTTTCCTGCATCTGCTGGCTCTCGATTGCTTTTGGCTCCAAATAATTTGTATGTCAAAGTACCATACTTTGGGCATCTTCAGCATTCCTTCAAGAAGAAACAACTTGTTCTTGGAAGTCTCTGTCTCCTCCCCAACCCAGATGCACTCAAGCTGTTAGGGGCCAACAGCAAACAGGGTTCTGCCTCAAGAAGCTTTGGGGAAGCCTCTTCACCCTCAAAGGCCTGAGACACACGAGAGGGATAGATCACTGCAGGTTCTTCAGCCATTGAAAATAATATAAACAGTTCCATTCTCATAAATTTAACAACTTGAAAACAAGGAACAACTTACCAAAAATTTCAAACTAACAAAACTCAACCAAGATGATAGTATTTTCCTCAATCGGGCGCTGCTAGCCAAGCTTTTTGCCACAAAACTCAAGACTTGGATTCATGCGACACACCTGAAGAAAGCACAAACTCTGGGGGGAACTGCACATCATTTGGTGACTTAAAAATAAAGATTTCTCCAAATGGAAGCAGACAGTATCTGATGCGAAGGTTTCCAAGGTGTCTGGACCAGGTCTGTTGGAAGTTTGTCTGCCAAACCTTTGAGGATGACATGACACTTCAGATCATCTCCAATGCCTATGATCTTGATAACATGCAAACTTCAGGTAAAAAGTGCCAGAGAGTTCTCCCTCCTCTCACTCCGTGTTCCTCAAATGTGGCCACAATAGGTTTCCAATCTGTGTGTTTTTCCTCCAACCTGGGACATGACTCCCAGAGAAGCTCCTTCCTGGCCTCGAGGGACGAGAGGCTACTGAAAGTGGAAAAATCTGACTGCAGATCAACAGTGCTTTCAGAGAAAGATGGCAATCAAAATGGGGACATGTGAAAGTTAATAAACGGAAACGTAGTTGAAATAGTGTTGGAAGGCTAATAGAGGGAGTTCTCATGCCCTATGTCAAAGGCGCAGTGCAACAGGAAGAATAAACACATCCTCTTCCTGACCAGTCAGAAACTAACCCAAGGAGAGACTGTCACAACTCTGCCGATGAAAAGCCACTGCCCTCAAGACTGTGTCCAATAGCCCCCACAGTTTTCCCCACTCTGAGATAAAAGAGCTTCTCCTCTCTTCCTTGCTGGGTGCTCCTGCATGGCTTGCCATGGTTGCACACTCCAAATGGCTATTCTTTGCTAATCCCAGATAAACCAATTTTTGCCAGAGAAATAACTGGCTGTCTATTTGTTTAAGGGCAAGACTTGTTAATAGGCAAGAGATGGAGAGAAAACATTTGATACAATCCAACTCCTGTTTGTCATAAAATTTTCTAGCAAGTTTGAAATAGATGGAAACTACTTTAACTTGTTGAAGGTCATCTACAGAAAATGCACAGTTGACTTCATGCTTAACAGGGAAAGACTAAATGATTCTCCCCACAATAAGGAACACGGAAAGGAATACCACTTTCACTACTCTTATTCAACAAAATACTGAAGCTTCTGGCAATAACAGAAGTAAAGGAAATAAAAGCCATAGAGTTTAGAAAGGAAAAAATGTAACCATTCCTAGTTTCATTGTTGTCTGTGTAAAAAAACTCTGGGAATCTACAAAAAAAAAAAAAATCAGAACTAATACATGAGTACAAAAAGTTCACCAAGTACAAAGTACAAGATCAACACACAAAAGACAATTTTATTTCTACAACTAATGATGAACCTGCAGATGATAAACTTGAAAATGCTGTATCATTTAAAACCACTCCGAAGAACATGAAACATTCAGGCATAAATTCAAGAACATGTGTACAGGATCTGATGCTGAAAATTATAAAATACCGATTACAGTGATTAAAGAAGATGCAAATAAATTGAGAGCCTTACTATTGTCAAAGACAAATGCAGCAGAAATTAGTTAAAGTGGTGAAAGCAGATTTTATTCAGTAACAGCTGACAGAAGCTGAGCTGCGCTCAGATTTGTAGGGAGGTGAATCTAGAATTTTAAAGACGGAATGAAGGAGCAGGGTTCAGGGGCTCAGTAGAGTCAAAGAAGTAAAAAAGTACAAAGGTTGGTCAGTGTAACTGTGATTAGACCCACTGTGTTCGTTACTTTGCAGTTATCAAAGTTAGGATTCTATCCTCACTCAGAAGTTGAGAGAAAGAGGCTCTATCTGTCTTAATGATCGTATTTCAAAGGAGTGGCTCTTAGGTCCTTTAGAGAATTGTGAGAGATACATATCTACAGTTGTAAGCCCTCTTTAGCAAATACTCTAAGAAGGGGGATCAGAGGCCTATAATTGGGTGTTGACTAAAATAAATAGCAAATTTTTCTGTCAGCTTTGAGCTCTCAGGAAGGCATTTTAATGGTGGGCTGGAGTCATTCCGGTTACACAGACTTATGCAGCTAGAAGCCACGCCAGAGTTTGGTTGAGTCTCCTCCTGGTGTGGGGGTTTGGAAGGAGTTGTTATGTGCTGAGAATTCTGCAGTCCTCACCATGTTACTGGATAGAATAATGAGGACAGGTCTCAATTATCCCCAAATTGATCTATAGGTCTAATATTATTCTAATAAAAATTCCACCACAGTTTGTAGACAGAGACACCTTTTTCTAAAATTTATATAGAAAGGCACATAGCTGAGAGTAGCTAAAACAATCATGACAGGAAGAATAATGTGGCAGTAAACACTTTAACAATATTTAGTATTGCCTTGTACATACTGTAATCACAGCATCATCATTTTCATTGTAGGACAGCTACATAAATCAATGGAACAGAGTAGAGAATCCAGAAATGGACCACAGACTTATACCCTAGTGATCTCTGACACCAAGAGTGAACCTTAATGTAAATTATGGACTTTGAGTGATAATGATGTGCCTATGTATGTTCATCAATTGTGAAAAGTATACTACTCTGATGAGGGGTATTGACAACAGAAAGGTTATGCATATGTGGGGGCAGGGACTATATGAGAACACTGTGTATTTCATTAAATTTTGCTGTAAACGTAAAACTGCTCTAAAAAATAACATCCATTGATTTTTTAATAGGCAATGCAAGAATACCTTGTAGTGATTAAACTGGTCATTATTTTAGCTGTGATGGATACAGAAACTTGCACATCTGATAAAATTGTACAGAACTAAATACACAGGAACAAATTAGTACAAGTGAAACTGGAGAAATCTGAATAAGATAGTGGATTGCATCAATGCCAACAAGCTGGCTGTGGTATCGTCCTATAGTTTTGCAGAATGTTATCATTGTAAGGAACTCGGTAAAGTGTACACTGGAACTTTTGGAGTTATTCCTTACAGCAGTGTAGAATCTACAATGATCACACTATAAATTTCAATTAAAAATAGTTGGCAAATGGAAAGTCAGTCTATGTTTTAAGTTAGGAAGTTTCATTAAATGGTCAGTCCCATTACTTTATAAATTGAATACAATGCCAATAAAAATTTTAACGAGCTTTTCTGTTGAGTTAGATAAATGATCCTACATGGAAAAAATAAACGCATAAGCTAAGCTAGGAAAATATGGACCAGGAAGAACTCTGAGGGAGGAGCTGGTCTATCACACGTTAAAAATATTGCAGAGACTGTAATGCGACAGGAGAGGATTGTCGCATGCACAAGAAGAGGAGAGAAGGGAAAGGGAGGGGAGAGGGTGGCAGAGGTCAGGGGAGTGGGGGAGGGGTGGCCTGATTGGAATTTGTTGACACGGGGAAGCTGGAGCTCACTAAGTAGAAGGCAGGCATCCTATGTGATGGTTTAGGGAGCACATGTGGCTTTCTCTGGCGGTCCTGTGTTGAAAGCAGAACGAGAGTTTTGGAAACTGGCAGTTACTGACCAAGTGCTGACTGTTCTGTGCTGAATGCTGCAGGGGCTGTGATTTGGCTTCTTGGGATGTTTGCTTCCCACGTTGGGGGGTCAGAGTTATACTGTCATATATGATCTGTCCTTTGTCCATTTGTATATTCAGTCTCAAAAAAACAGTTGGTGCACAAATTCATCAGTTAGCTCGTCATTAAAAAATAGTCTCTTGGAAAGTTAAACCTTCGAAAGTTAAAAAGATGAAAATGGTAAAAAGATGAAAGATGCCAAATAAGTTTTATAGATAAATATGAAGAAATTGAATAAGAATCTCAAAATAAAATGTCCAGCAGTTAAGTGTATTTACTTGAGAATATATCATGCAAACTATGTTTCAGTAGAGTGTCATTTTTATTATCAGCATAGGAGAAAAGATGAGTTATGGAAGGGATTCTGCTCATGCTCAGTTATTTCCTTTACTTAACATTAAATCTTGAATAAAGTATAATGTCAAGCTGACTCATTTACTCCTTCATTTTAAAAGCTGAAGACTATTTCCTTGGTTTTTAAATAATGAGGTGTACAGGAGGGGGTGAGGTGTTGAAAATAACTTCCACTGAGATTGACAGTAGCAATTGCTCTTGATTTTTTTGAGAGTCGTGGGGTCACCCATCAAAGCAGGAATGCTATTTATGTTCAGAAATTAAGAATCTGAATTTTATTAGAAATTTTGACTTTTATGCACCCTCAAAAAGTAAACTTAGGAATTTATTTGAATTTTTAGCTCTGTTGAGGTATGAGTAATAGACAAAAAATGCACACGTTTTCTATATGTGTATTGATTAGTTTGGACATATGCATACACCCATCATATCATCCCCACAACCAAGTGCTGAACACATCCATGACCTCCAAAACTTTCCTTGTGATTTTTGTGTGTTTTTTTAAGCTTAGGAATTTCATGGATTTTAACCTAATGCTCAGATAAAACAGGGAGAAGATGAGGTGTACGTTGTTTCATTGTGGTACCTTAAGACATAGACTTTCAACATACACATGACTTCTGAAAAGCAACATTTATTACTTTCACAATGAAATATTTTCTCCTATTTCCTTCAAATATATGGCCTTCTTATTCTACCCCCCACCCACTTCCTTTTTGAGTAGGGACTCAGGAGAAATTTCCAATGGTACTAACAAACAGGGTCCAAGGGGTGGCTGCCCCTCAGCCCTGCAGGCTTTTCCCTTGTGAGAAGCGACCACTTTGCACATGTGTGAGCCAGTGTGGAACAGGACAGAGTATGTCTGCAGACTGGTTCAGCCTGCTGAGCCCCTTTGCTGCTTCTAACCTATGGCCACGAAAAAGGCTAAATGGAGGGAAATTAAACTTTGATGTGTTGATGATTGAAAAGGAAAGTGCCTTGCTCTCTAAGGGATAAAGTCATTTGGAGGAAAATCAAATAACTATCATAGTTATTTTTTCCTATCTTATTTTTCCGCTGAAGCCACTAGATATTTCAATCTTTCTGACTTCCTAACAGAATCCAGTAGTACTTTCCTTTTCTAAGGCCAATGAACTGTTATGTAAGGGGCTTCTCTTGCTTTTTCCAAACCCTCCTGGGATTCTGTTTATCTACTGTTCGTTTTTCACCCCCTGCTTTTCAGATTGCTTTGTTCACTGTCCTTGTCAAATAAATGTGGCTCATTAAAATAAGCAGCATTAATATGTATCTCTTTCACGGCATTTTATCTAATAAATATGCTGAAGATTTTCTGTATTCTGCATGTGAATCCTTTGTTGAATATTGGAACTGGGACAATCTCTTCGCATCCTGTGACTTGCAAATTCCCTCTTGTAATGTGTCTTATGATGAACCGAAAGCCTAAATTTTAGTGAATCCCAGTTTACCGATATTTCTTGTATGGAGAGTGTGTGTGTGTCTTCTTTGAGAAGTTTTTTCTACCCTGTGGTCCCGAGGATGTTTTCTTATGTTGTCTTCTAGAAGTTTCATTATTTTACCTTTCCCCTTTAGGTCAAAGTGTCCAGGAATTGAGTTTTGTGTGTTGTGAGGGTAGGGCTCAAGGTTTCCTTTACATCCATATGCCCGTCTCTACGAGTAATAACAGGCAGCATTGGGACAGGTGGACACAAGCCTGGGAGTTAGGGGTCCTGTATTCTCAGCCTTACCCTCCCTTTAAAGCACCCTCTGAACGTGGGCAGGTGACTTTCCCAGTTCTCCCTCCTCTCAGACTCCTTCCTTCCTCTCTTCCTCCTATCCTTCATTCCTCCCTCCCTCGCTCCCTCCATTCTTTCCTTCCTTCCTTCCATCTATCCACCCGAGCATCTGTCCAGGTATCAATCTGTCCAACTGTCCTCCTGCCTGTTCGCCGGTTTGTCCTTCTTCTCTCCTTCCATCCTCTTTCCTCCCATGTCTCAACTTCTCTTCCTTGTCTTTGTTCTTCCTGCTTTCCCTGTGACCCTCCATTTGTCCGCTCTTCCTCTGTCCATCCAGGTATCCCCTCTATCTGTGCCTCTACCTGTCTCTTTGTCGCGTCTCTCTCTTCTTCAAGCACACTGTCTCTCTTGGGTTCATCTCACTCACAGGCTCGAACATCCCGCTACTCACACAATCCCTCCTTCTGTCACTCACATTTATGGCTCACCTGTGAATGGTTGTCCTGGGACAGCCACTGTTGGAGTGCAGATGAGCCTGTGGGGCTTCACCCACTGTGTGGGGTCTCTGTGTCTCCCAGACGACAGCCCTTTCCACAGCTCCTGAGCCGGGCAGCATGTTCCTGCCTACTTCCTCATTGCTTGAGCAACCAGAAGCCACCACAGGCCTAGGGGGCCCCTCTTCCTTCCCCAGAGGAGCTCTCCAGCCCCACACCTCAACTGACCAATTCTTACTGGGCAGCTGGGAAGCCGAGGTGTGCAATTCTGCTTTGAGGGCAAGCATGCTGATCACAAGGATTATACCAATATTTCAATCTGATGCAGCCCTCAGAGAGCCCCTGGTCTTGTGAAAGTCACAGAAAATTCTAATACAAGGTGGGATGTTTTGAGGAGAAGCACCTGGCATCCTTTGGGTTGGAAGAGCTCTCTGGAGGAAGTTTTGCCCAATTGGGGTCTTTAAGAAGGAGTAGGAGTTATATAGGGAAATAAGGTGTGGAGCGTGTTCCTGGCAGAGGAAATTGCATGAGCAATGGCCCTGTAGGCAAAAACAGCATAGTGTATGGGAGAAGTGACAGGAATTTTGTTTGCCTGAAGCACAAAGCCTAACTCAGAGTGAATGCATCAATGAGGCTGAAGAGTCAGCAGGAGCCAGATGTGCAAGGGCTTTGAGTGCCAGGTCAAGAAGTTTGAACTTAACCCTGAAGGCCTTAGGGAGCCACGGGTGACGCTAGAGCAGGAGTGTTCTAGTGAGATCTTCATTTCAGAAAAATGCTTCTAATGTTCAAGGCAGAGAACATCCTTTAGACAATGCATCCAGTGAGCATGTTAGGGTGTTGGTTCCGGTGAGAAAAGATAAGACCTACCTGGGACGTGAATGAACAGAAGGAATGCATTGAGGAGCAATCTGTAGGTGCAGTTGGTGTTACCGGCAGGGGAGGGAGGAGGAGCTGAGAGATATGCTGGCTTCAACTTGGATGAGCGCAGCATTGGGTGGTGGTTCCACTGGGAGCAAAGGCAACAGATGATACTGAGTTCAGGCTTCTGATCTGGTCTCAGCCCAGCTCTCAGTGATGGCCATCTCTCTCCCTCTCTTCTTGCAGCCAAGGGGCACGACCTGAAGGCCCTCACACTCAACTCCACCATCTCCAACATCCAGTATTTGACAGACATGAGCAAGAGCTCAGCCACATTGAACTCCACTGAGAGAGTCCTGCAGCACCTGATGAGACCCTGGTGCCAGCAGCTCCCGGCAGGATGAGTCCCAGCCAGCCGCACCCCACCTGCTGTCTCTCCTGCTCGTCCTTCTCCTGCCTCCTCCCCTGCTTGGATCCTTGTTCAAGAAGAGCAGCCTGGGCCCCTTGTCTTGGGCTGTAGACTGATCTCCCTCAGGGAAGTCCCTTTTCTGAGCATTTGAGAGTCATGAACACTTTCGGTGACCACCCCAATTTTCACCGACTCAATTTGCTCCAATTTTCACTGACTCAATTTCCACTGACTGCCAATTTGCTCCTCCCTCCCTCTGGCCCCCATTATCAGAGGATTCAGGACATCTCTCTAGAGTCCCCACATTCCTCTCTCCCCGGGCCTGCGGAGGAAGGGGCAGCCTCCAGCATGGAAGCTGCCTGCACCTACCACCCTGACCCCATGGCTCATGATGGAGAGTGTGACAGAGACCCCATGTGACAGAGAGCAGCATTCCTGGGTGCTGAACCAGCTGATCCACCATGTCACCCCGAGGGGCCTCTACTCCCTGCTCAGGGACAGCCTTTTTGTCAGTGGTGAGTGTTCGTGCTGAGCTGGATTGACAGTGATCGTTACTTATGCCTGTTCTGCTTTCTTTCCTCTCTAACACGTCAGCCCAGGTTCTGAGTGGGGGACACAGAAACCACGTATGTAAACAATTTCAACTTACAAATGGAGACTATGTAAATGGATTTGTTGATCCCAATTAAAAAAAAATGTGAACTATCTCACTATTAATTTTTATATAGATTGCCTGGACAAATGGTAATATCTTGGTTATAATGGGTTTACATATACCATTAAAAATTAGTTTCACTTGTTTATTTTTAGTTTTTTAAATGTCAGTATTTAAAAAAAGTTTAAATTTCATTAGATAGAGTGTGAAATTCTACTGTTGGACAGCACTGTTCAAGACTTGAAAATGAAGCCCAGAGAAAGTGGTTAGGGACAACTTTTCCAAGGAAAGGAGTCAATCTGACCCACGTGGCAAGATGCAGAAAACAGTCTCATACACACATACATACACACACACACACACTTAGAAAGCAAGACCAACATCATAGAGTTGAACCACTACTTCTCAAGTGGCAAGAGCTTGCAGTCCTACATTGTTCTAAGTGGACGAACCTCAGGAAAGGAGCCAGGAGTCAAGAAAATTTACCAATCAGGAAGATCTAAAACCAGAGAGTAAAGGTCAGGATCTTTTGTGAAGTTCCCAGCGGTGGATTCTGTTAGAGACTCAATACGTTAGTGAGAACTTTGCAAGAAGGGTTGTTACAGAACTCACCTATCCTTTCCTATGTAAAAATACACAAGTTTTGTAAAGAATACTAGCTCCTGCCAATCAACGAAAAGATGGTAGAAGACGAATATCGCCCTTGTAAATCACTCCTGGATTAGTGAGCCAGTCAGGGAACAGATGACAGTGGATTGAGCTGGACCTCACTAGGCTGATTCTGACTTCATGACCATCCTGTGGATTGTCTCATGTCAGGAACTCTAAAACATGCTGTCCCCACCACTCTTTTGTCACCAAGGTCCACCAACCAGACCTTGCTGACAAATGCCCTGGCTGGGCCCCTTCTGACCACACCTGGAGGACTCTCCACAAATCCTACTCCGTCACGGCGCTCTTCCACCTGCCACTGGCCAGGGAGGCATTTCCTCCAAGGCTGACACTCTGTGTGCCCAGCTCTGGGAATGACACGTCTCCCTCAAGTGAAGAAAAGGATCAGAGTGAAGAGCCTGTGGGCTGCAGCCATTAGGACAAGGCCTGGGGTTTGCTGCCAGACAGAAGAGAACCTGTGGCGGGTGTGGGTCCCAGGGTTCAAGAAGCCCCCGTGATTCCTGGATAGAATCCCAGAAGATGATGCAGGACGGAGGAGGGATGCTTGGGTGTGATTGTGCCTGGGAATGTCCATAGGGAGGCGGATCTGCCATTGGTAATGCCTTCAACAGTGTTGTTCATTCATCGATACGTGCTGTCTCAGGGAGTGCTGTCTACATCCTTCCAGCCCCTAGTCTCCCGTCTGGAGCAAACAGACAGCTTCAGAAGAACATTTACATTTCATTTGTAATGTATGCGTACAGGGCATGCAATGTGCTGGATGTTGCAAGTGTTTTGAAACATTAACTCCTTTAGCACTCTCCATATCCTCACAAATTAGGTACACTTATCCTTCTTGCCAACAACAGATGAAGAAACTGAGGCACCAATGAGGTAAGTACTTTGCCCTCTACCAATATCTAGGAAGTGATTGAGGTGGAATTTGAACATAAGTTGTGGCTCCATATTCTCTGCTCTTAACCATCTTCTTTGCTCCCTATGACTTCACACCATGAAGACGTTGGCTCAGTGTATCCATTTTCTTGTTACATCCTGTAGCCCCACTCTTTGATCTCTGTCTGAAAAAGATGCTATTCGCATCAAAACTGTTGCACATACACAACCAAAATGACTTCTCCCCATATCCCATGTCCTGGAAAATACATAGAGAACATTTCAAGACATTTCTTGCCCAGTCTGGGAGTGCTTCTGGGAAATCCCACTGTTCCTCTAAGAAGCCAAGGGCAGGCTGGGAGCTGTGTCTTAGGGGAAAGGTGAGATCAGGAGATACTATGGGGTTACAAAATGGATGTGGGACCTCAGCAGGAATTGACTTCAGGATCTGGTGGTGTTTCAAGCTGGGTGCTAATTTTCTGGCTTTGGGTGTAGGGGCTGGTGCCGCATTCCAGGGAGAGGCCAGTCTCCCTGAGTTCTTGGGGAAACCAGACCCTTGAAAGCAAGGGAATGAGAATTTCCTTTCACAATGGACTTGGGAGGGGAAACATTCAGCCCAGAAGAGACAGTCATGATCCTGAGGAAACCAGAAGAAGCTGCCTCCTCGTCCGCCAAGCAGAAAGCCCTCCTTCATGGACTCACTTTATCCAGATGAGACCAAGAAGGAGGACATGATGATATGCCCTTGCAGGTGGGAGACCTGTGACAGTGGAGCCTGTGCCTGGGAGGCTCAGAAAGGCATCATAGGGGTGACATTTGCTGTGAGCAGGGTGCCAGATGAGAGGCACGCCTGCCTGTGTCTGGGAACAGTTTGAGTGTCAGGGGGAAGGCACCGCTGGCGCAGAGGCTCACAGGAAGAAGTGGGTCTGACCAGACAATGTCCGAAAGAGGGCAGTGGAGCTGGAAGGAGCCTGAGAAGAGAGAGGAGGGTAGATGGGGACAGGCAGGGCCAGAGGGCAGGAACTGGCAGACTGTGCTTTTCCCGTCGCTCTCTGATGACACTGCTCTAAGACATTGCACCTAGAAAATACAAATCCTTAACATCTCACAAATTCTGTGTGCCAGGAATGGGGCACAGCTTAGCTGGGTGCCTCCGCCTCAAGGTCTCTGTGAAGCAGGGGCTGCGGCGATATTGCGGCTCGACTTGTGGAGGGTTTGCTCCCAAGTTCACTCACATGCATGTTGACGGGGTTTGTTTGGACTGAAAGTCTGAGTTCCTACCTGTCTGTTGGCCAATCATTCCCTCCGTTCTCTCCTATGGAACATCTTCATAGGACAACTGAAAGCATGCACACTTGCTCCCCCAGTTCCAGAGATATAAGATGCAGAGAGAGAGAGATGGAAACAGAAGGAGGGAAAGACGGAGGGGACTAAAGCCAATGAGTAAGAAGGAAGGGCCAGGCTTTTTGTTCTTAACCCTGGGTTGCAGGCCATCCCATCACCTTGGCTGCATTCTATTCAGAAGGCAGTTCCTGACCACTTGTGGTTCCACAAGGACGTGCACAGCAGAAGACAGTGAGCACCAGGAGCCATAGTGGAGACTGCCCACTACATAGGCCGACACGAGGCATTTGGGTCTGATTCTAAGTCAAACAGGAGACCTTGCAAGGTTTCATGCCAGTGAATGGAAGTATCTGAATTTCCCCTAATTTCCACCTCTTAAAGGTGCAGACCTGGAAATGAGGCCCAGAGGGGCAGTGACTTTCTCAAGGTCATAGAGCTGGAACCAAGTCCTGTTTTGAGGGGTACTCCACACTACATCCCACCCCTTCTTGTCATTCTTTAATCTCTAAGTGTGTGCATCAGACACATGCAAACCAGACCACAGGTGTTGTCGCTATTGTCTGTTCTACACTTGAGGATGTCCCAAGGGAGCTATTTCTGGCCTCGCCCCCATCGTGCAGGTTGGGTGATTGAGGAGGCCCTGGGAGGCCCATTGGCATTTCCAGGACACAGAGCTTGTAGGAAAAAAGAGGTCGGAACTCAGCTGCATGTCCTCAAGCTGGAACCCTGGTTCCATCACAAGGTCCTGTGTTGGGATCTGTGCTGGCTATTTGTGTACAGTTCTGGAGGTGACATGGGCAAGGAGGGTGAGCAGCCAAGATCCCAGAGAGGTTTTTGGTGGGTGTGATTGAAGGAAGGGGCCCAGGTAAGGGAAACTTGAGGAAGTGACCTCACTTCCTTGAAAACAGACCCCAACAGAACTTAGCACACTGGTCTCCAGGCGCCCACATTCTAGACATAGCATCCTATTGAGCCCACTTGAGTGGAGACACTGAAGACAAGAGGATGTTCTCCTGCTGTCTCCCGAGTTGTGGAGGCTCTGGCTTCAGGAAAGCCAAGAAAAAGAGCCTTTTCAGTCACTATAGACACTGGCTTGGCCCTCACCTGCACCGCCTCTGTCCAACTGGTAGGAGGAGCACTCAGGTAACACAGGGAAAGCCAACAGGGTTAGGCCACAACTGGATGCCACCTGCACAACAATTTGAGCTTCCTTGTGTGTCGGAGGGGAGTGAGAGATGGACGGCGGTGCTGAGCGGGGACCCACCCTGGGCAGGAGCCATTTGCTCGGTGTTGGAAGCCTGGCAGTGTGTTGTGTTCCCAGCCTAGGTGGTGGCTAGCAGGATGGGAGAGTGGGTGCTGGGAACCAAGCTCCTCTACCCATAGGTTAGTCCCGAGCCCTCCAGGTGTCATCTCATTCCCTCCCTGGCTAGAGGTCTAGGCAGATGCTGCTCAGTACCTGATCTGTGCGGGGGTTTCCTCCTGTGGCCAAGTCGAGGCAGGCCCCTCAGACCTCCGGGCCCGGCTCTCGGGCACTGTCTTTGCAGAGCTGCACGCAGGAGGTGGTGGAAGAGCTGGCGGATGGCTTCGGGTACTCCATCTCCCTGGACAGGGACCAGCTGCACCGCGCCACCATCAATAACCAGGGCAGCTCTGAGGTGAGAGTGGGCACGGAGGGGTCTTCCCACCCAGGCCCCTGAGATGACCAGGGCAGGCCCAGAATCCAACCTCAAACTGCCGTTCTCCTGGGACCCTACCAGGGCTGTCCCCCATGAGTGTCCCACAGTCCCATTCCCAAAGGAATCTGGACTTCCGCTCCTCCCCACCAGCTGCATAGGAGGGTAGGAGGGCACTCTTTGCATTTTCCTAGGAAGATTAGAGAAAACGTTGATGTCATTGTCGCTTCCCAATAGGCCCTGAGTATCTTTGAATTTTGCCTTTTTTTGAAAATGAAACCTCGATAACAAGGGTCTCCAAACTCCCTTTAATGTAAAAGAAATAACCATCAGCGTGTTTGAAAGTCAAAGGGATTCTCAGAACGTGTCACTGCCCTGTACACTGTTTCCATACCTGGGAGGGGTGAGGTGGCCACATAACATTTCCCTCCAGGTCAGGGTCTGATGAAGCCTCAGGCAGTCAGAGGGGATGTCCCTCAGCCCTCACTTTGGGCGGTTCTCAGTTCTGAGCCACAGGACCTAGAGAAGCCACTTGGCATGCCAAAGCCTCTGTTCTCCTCTCTAGAGAGGGGTGTCTGTTGAGGATTCACTGGGCTGGTGCTCTTCACAGAGGGAGCTCTGTTGTCCCTCAGCGAGCAAATGGCCTTGAGGGAGATCAATGTGGAATCCTTCGCAGGACCAAAGTCAGATTGTACTTTGAGAGCGCAGAACTTTGCTGAGTTGGGACCCCTGGCTCACCTGTCGCAGATGTCTGGGAGGGGCTAGGATTTCCTGGGTCAGCTGCAGACCCCGATAACACTGGTGGTTCGCAGTGGTGACCCTGACTCTGTGTCCCTCCTCGTCCCACCCAGAGTGAAGATGAGTCCACTCTGTCTGTCACTGAGGCCTGCAGGATGCGTGGCCTCCAGGCAGGCATGATGCAGAGGCTCTCAGAGACTGTGCTGCTAGCCTTCCCCAGCAGAGTCCTCTGCAGTGTCATCACCTCCCTCTGCAGCTACTCAGGCTCCAGCACAGCCCACCAGGTGCTGGACCAGCTGTTTCCCAGGTGACTGCCCACCTCCTCCTCAGCACAGTGGTGACTCTGCCCACTGCCAGCTGTGTGTCTTGCCTTGGGAATGTCACCGCATCTCTCTGAGCCTGAGTTGGCTCCTCTGAAAGGTGGGGTGGCAGAGGATGAACTTGCTAGGCTTCTCCCAGGGATGAATGGGATCAGCCCTCCAGGTGCTGCCCTGGTGCCCGGCTCTGCAGAGAGGGTGGTGGGCCATGCTGTGGTTGCTGGTGGTGATTATTTCTCTGTCCCCCACGGAAAGTAGTCTTCCTCTCCCTTCACTGGCTTGTGGCTTTTTGAGTTTGGAAAAGCACCTGGAGAGCACCCTGTCAAGGAGTTTGAGATGCCATCCAGCTGGTCCTGGTGCTTGTCCTTGGTGTAGCCACTTAGGGATCTCTAGGGCCACAGAGGGGACCCGGCCCACTCAGACACCCGGGGTGGTTCTGGTTGGAGATCATTCAACAATGTCTATGAAGGACCTACTCTGAGCAGGACTTCTGGACACACTAAGTGTCACTCAGTGACTGAAGCAGACAGCCTCCCTGGCCCTCCCCTCTAATCTGAGAGTCAGACAGTCACACTTGACATCATTCACAGGTCCCATCTACCCTCCATCCCGGGCGATGCCCTCATCCCCTTTGGGACACATGGAGGCAGCTTGGCCCAATGCGTGCGGGATGCTGGAGGACAGGACCACCTCCCAAAGTGAGTGGTCTTTGGGTCGAGAAGGACGGCCTCCTGTCTCTAGCAAACAGGGTGCAGGGAGAGGATGGAGGCTGTGGCCGGGTCAGGCCTGGGAGAACCCTGCATCTCACCCATCTTGTGATTCCCATGGGAGGGCTGAGTTCTGGTGGCTTCCACTCCGGCAGGACTGGACTCAAAGAGAGCTGTGCATGGGTCCCAGGCCCCTTGAGAATTGGAAGGGAGGCTGGGCTGCGTTGTTCACTAGAGACCCACTCCCAGCAGAGTCCCAGCCCCTCCTGCCTCCCTTTCTCCACATCCACCCCTTGTGAGCACCACCGCCAGGTCCATAGTAGGAGGTGTGTGAGCAAGCTGCTCCCAAGTCTGCTGGAGTCTTCATTCCAGTGGCCCACATTCATGCAGGGCTTGGGTGGGCTGTGTCCAGACCCTTGGGGAGGAGAGTATCGGTGGGAACAAGAGACTCTCACAGACTCTGTGTTCAGCCTGCTGGATGAGCAGGCCTGCCACAGCCAGGACAGCCAGCCAGGGCTCAGGGCTGGGATGGGGCCCTCCTCTGGAGGGGGAGGGTCTGGCACAGGGGCACAGATGCTAACATGAGTGCCTTGGGAGGGCAGTGTTTAAGGAAAGGCCAGGCCACTGACTCTCTGGCCCATCTGCCTCCACGCAGTGCTATCTATTTCCTGCTGGGAACCTGGCTGGGCCAAGGGCAGGATTGCAGGGAGCCCCTGCGGTTTCCCTCTTGGACCCTGCAGCTGGCCACTCTGCACGTCAGCTTTGGTGGCTCCCACGTGGAGGGCCATGCCTACCTTCTGCCAGGCCACCTGGAGCATCTCAAGGCCATTGAGGCCGAACGGAAAGGTGAGGGGACTGGAGTCTGGGAAGACTGTCTGTGTTGAGGTTCATGGGCTAGCGTTCCCTTAGAGGCAGTGGAGCCCTTCCTATCTTTGGAAAGGCATAGAAACTGTCAGGTGTGTGGGTGAAACTTTCTCTTTATCCTCCTCCAGAGCAAGCTCCAAAGCTCCTGCCACTTCCAGAGCCAGAGCCAGTGCCATCCCCCGGGCTGGAGCCAGCTGCACCTCCAGTCTCACCACGTGTGGTAGAGCTGGAGCCAGCAGCCCCTGAGTCAGCCACTCCAGGACCAGAGCAAGGGCCATCATTAAAGGCAGCTTCAGAGCCCAGCTGCCCCTGGGCCGTGACCACCGAGGACCAGCTGCGGGAGGAGAAGCCGAACATCTTGGACTTCCCTCCCCAGCTGGTGGCAGAGCAGCTGACGAGGATGGCTGCGGTGAGCAGAGGAGCTCGCGGGGTGGGTGGCCCCTGCCTTCCCGGTGCCATGAGCCGCCCCACACCTGCCATTCCCTGCTCGGGATTCCGATGATCTGGGTCCAAATCCCTGCTCCCTCCCTTATCAACACTGTGACCTGGGCAGCTTTCTTTCTCCCCAAGCCTTCGCTGTCCCCTAGCGAACAGGGGACGGTAGAGACGGACACTCAGCACCTGCTGTACAGGGTGGCTGTGCCGATGAATGAGGTGGGAGAGAGTGGAAGGTGGGCAGAGTCTGGCCCTTTGGTGGGGGATGGGCACTCACTGAAGTGCTGCCAGGTCCTTGGGTGGATCCCCCATCTGCGCAGGTGGCCCGGACAGCCTCAGCACTTACCAGGAAGGTGATGTGTATTGACTCCAGTGGAGACAGTCAAACAAAGCTGGGGGTTGTCCCTGCCTCGGGGGGAATGTGCATGGGAATGGGGAGTGGGACCCGAGGGGCACTGGGATGGGTGGATGATGGCCCTTCTGGTGGGCATGTGTGGGCTGCCTTCTGGAGCTTGGAGGAAGTGAGACAGGGCTGGGAGCAAATGTCCCCTCCCTTCCCCACAGTCCTGAGTCCGGGGTCATCCTGGACTGGGTGCATTCAGTGGACACAGACAAAACCCAGGGAATCCCACAAGCCTCAGGCCACATGCTCTGCTTCCTGAGCTCCAGTTCTGATCTCACCCTGCTGGTCCTATGGGGGACTGTGGACGCCGAGCTGGGGTGCGGCAGGACCGGGTGACACTCCGAATCTTCTGCAGGAGCTGTTCAAGACGTTGGTGCCCGCCCACTGCCTCGGCTCCATCTGGTCCGAGCGCGACAACAGGGAACGAGACTACCTGGCACCCACCGTCCGTGACACTGTGATGCACGACAACACCGTGGCCAATTGCATCCTCGTCACCTGCCTTGGGGACGCGAGCATGACAGCACAGGACAGGGCCAGGGTGGTTGAGCTGTGGATCAGGGTGGCTGAGGTAAGCCTTGGCACGCCCTGTCTGGATGCGTGAGAATTGCCTCTTGTTTCTCTGCTCTCAGGATTGAAGTCTGGGGTCTTAGTCCCTGGACTGTCCCTTGACCCTCATGCCAGGGCCACGTTGACCTTGACTTGAGGTCCCAGTGGGGACAAGCTCACTTCCTCCCTTGTGCTGAGCTACAAATCCTTGCGCCTGGCAGTGTTACTCGTCGGGTGGCAGGTGTGCCCTCCCTGGCTTCCCTGGACATGTGTCTCCTCCAGGACAGGGGAAGTCCATGAGGGGACAGAAACCAGAGGCAGCAGAGCTTCAGCTCCCCCTCACAGCTCCATCTCTTCGCTTCCCCAGGAGTGCCGATGCCTCGGGAACTTCTGTTCCCTCCACACAATCCTTTCTGCCCTGCAGAGCCCTGCCATTGCCCGTCTCCAAGACACCTGGGGACAAGTTTCCAGGTGGGTAGTGGGTGGTCTGCTCTCCAGCCAAGCACCATGAGGGTGAGGTGGCCCAGGCAGCCTGATTTGGGCCGGCATGTCCCCCAAAGTCAGCTGAGACCACCTGGGAGACAGCGAATGCCGGGCACAGGGACTGACCTGGGTGCTGGGTCTCTGAGTCTCTCAGCGCCCTTCGGCCAGCAGTTCCGTCCCAGGGATTCATTTCCTTCCAGACCAGATCCTGGCTTGAGCCCAGGTGGAGATTCTCAGGTGTTTCCTTTGCAGCAACAGAAGCCTCTATGCAGCTGAAACCAACACTGTTCCAAAGAGATCTGTTTGGGACATCTGGGAATGGAGGCCCCAAGGGACAAGAGGAGAGGCCCCTCCGCAGTCCCATGGGGACCTTAGAGCTCAGAGCACCCCAGAGAAATCCCTCATCCAGGTCCCAGGCAGTTTGGATCTGCTGGGTTCTCAAATAAATGGGACTTGCCTTCAAGCATCCCACAGTTTTTCTTGCTTGCTTTCTTTCTTTCTTTCTTTCCCCACCCCGCAGGGAGAGTTCTCGAACCTGGAAGAAGTGGGTCAGGAGAGAGAAACGCGTGAGCAGGGAGCTGCTGGTGCAGGTAACCTGGAGGCTGGAGATCTGGAAGGAGGCCAGAAGGAGAGGGGAGGGGGGCATCCCGAGGGGATCCTAGGAGGTGAGGCTATGGCAAGGCTCGGCCCAGGCTGGGGGTCAGAGAGCCCCGTGAGGGTGGGGCAGGCCGGGGCCACTCGGCCAGGTCCCCCAAGACACCCTGCCCTCCCCCTCCCTGTCTGTTCAGCTGGGGTCTGGACACACCCCTGGAGTCCAGAGGTCGGGGCCTTGGTCAGATTTGGAGCCAGGGCTGGGGTGAAGGCAGCGGGGACAGGGCCTGTAGCTGGCACGGGGAGCGGCCTCTCCCAGTGGGTCCTTGAGCCAGTCACTGCCCCTCTGGGGGCCTCCGTCTCCTCCTCTGGGAAGTGGAGGGAAATGATCAGCGGTGCAGGCCTCCCAGCGGGGTGCTACCATCCAAGGGAGGACAGGAACGGGAGGAGATTTGTGCCGGCTCCTCCTCGAGAGGTGAGGGGAGAGCAGTGATGACACGCAGATGACTCTGAGTCCTCAGGAGACTCCTGGAAGCAGGTGACGTTCTCCTCACACTTTTCAGCTGAGGAAAGAGGGCCAGGGAGGCCTGGGCAGGCCCAAGGTCACACAGGACTGAGTCCTGGAGCCAGGACTGGTCTAGAATCAGAGCACCCTGGAGGTGGGAGCAGCAGAGGCAGCAGGGGACTGGAGCCGATGGCCAGGGTCTGAGATCAGGGGCCTTGGGGGACATGCGGAGGGGAGTATGGGCGCACTGACCCTGTCCTCGGCCCCGACAGGAGGCGACCTCCGTGTTAAAGACTGCAGAGAGGGCCCGCCAGGGAGCCCAGGAGAGGCAGCGGCAGCAGGTGAGGGTGACTGTGGGGGAGGGGCCCAGGAGTCAGAGGAGAGGGGGCTCCCCCTCCCAGCTGGAGACCTCCCTCAGGAGAGGGGCCTTCCTCCTCAGGCGAATCTGCTGTGGCTGCCAAGCATGACGGGCCTGCAGTGGCAGTGAGCAGGAGGAGGCCTGGAAGGGCTGGCAGCAGGGCAGATTTGGGGTGGGGAAGGGCAGGGGCCACTGCCCCTGGGAGGGGCCAACAGCCAGCCCTGGGACTTGACTGATGGAGTTTGGTGTTCCTGGACGGAAGCGGGGGAGGGAATTGTGTGTGTTGGGGTGTCCCGACGATCCTAGGCTGCTCTGTGTGGGAGCGTGGGGTGGGCAGCAGGCTGGGCTGAGGGGTTTCAGGGGAAGGTTCATGGGGGCACCTGAGAGCGGGAGCTCATCACCATGCCCATCCCGATGGCGGCACAGGGTGTCGTCCCCTCCCTGGTGACGTTCTTCCGTTCCCTGGAGCTGCTGGACGCTACGATG
Organism: Equus asinus; assembly: GCF_041296235.1. Taxonomy (NCBI): domain Eukaryota; kingdom Metazoa; phylum Chordata; class Mammalia; order Perissodactyla; family Equidae; genus Equus; species Equus asinus. The sequence continues at coordinate 50,667 of NW_027225358.1, read as the reverse complement.
GAGGATTATGTGGAGGTGAGTGAGCCTGGAGGTGGGTCCGGGGGCTCAGGCTCCTGAGGGTGGGGAGGAGAGAGTCCTGTCCTGAGCCCTGAGCTCTCTGCATTTGGCAAAGGTCCTCTCAGCAGGGCCTCCAGCCTCGTGTGGGAGTTAGGGTGTCAGGCCCATCTCCCCAGTGGGTGATGCAGGCTCTGCATAAGCCACCGTCCAGGTTCCCTGGGCTGCTGAGGCTCAGAGCTGCCTGACTGTGTGGCCGCAGGAGGTGGTGTCTGAGCTGGACTCAGCCTCTCCCTCTGGCCCTGCCAGTGAGGGAAGAGAAGTCGGGCCCCTCCCAGTCAGGAAGCACATCAGAGGCTGAGCTGTCCCTTCCTGCCTGAGGCCTCAGTCTCCCCACGTGTCATCAGAGAGGGTTGGGTCACAAGGTCTGTTGCCTCAGTTGCTCTGCGCCCCCTGCTCTGGAGCCCAGAGACTGGCCCAGGTCCAAGTCCGGGCTCTGGATGGGCCTGCCCACTGGCAGTAGTGCAACATTGCAAGAGGTGTGGACGGGGGCTAGTGCTGGCCCAAGGGGGCTGTTTCTGATGGACTGCGGCTGTCTGCTTTCCAGGGCAATGTGCTCAACTGTCGGAAATGGAATGAGGTAAGCGGCTGCGGCCTCCCGGTGGGGAGGGTGGGGGTTGGAAATCAGAGACCCCCCCGCAGTGGGCAGGACCCCCTCTGGCCCAATCCCCATTTGGATTGGGACATTTATTTGCACAGTTCGATATACAGAGCTAGGGATCCTATGGCATTGGCGGGTGGGGGAAGGGCTGGCATCAAAGACTCCTTCCTGGAGGAGGAGCTATTTTGGGCCAAGTGTGAGAGCAGGCAAGCCCTGACTGGAATCGCAGGGAGGGAGGGTTCCCAAGTGGGCAAAGGCCCCAGACTGGCCCCTTGCCCCCTTCCTCACCCCCTCCACGAGCCCTGCAGGGTCCCCCACTCAGGCCCTGTGGGCATCCTGTGCTTGCTCTGTCCTAGCAATTCAAACTGATGGACGAGATCGAGCTGCTCCAGGAGGCTGCAAATCTGTACACCGTGCAGCCCGACGAGCACTTTGGGGCCTGGTTCCAGGCCGTGGAGCCCCTGAGCAAGGAGGAGAGGTGAGTCGGGTCAGGAGTTGGGGGAGGGCAGGGCAGCCTCTCTCTGCTGACCAGCTCCAGAGCCCATGGCCGTTGCTCCATGGTCAGCCCCTGATCCGATTGCATGGCGACCCCTGGGGCCCTTCGACCCCAGCTGCTGGCAGGCTCCAGGATGCACATGTGATGTGTGGCTCCTGAGAGCTCCCAGCTCCGCTCTGTCCTGTAGCTACAGCCTGTCCTGCCAGCTGGAGCCCCGATACCACTGGGTCAGAAAGATTCGACTCTTCTTCAAAGGCAAGAAGAACCGCTCAGGCCAGAGTGAGTGTCCAGACCGGCAGTGGCTGAAACCATGGGCTCAGGAAACATTCAGGCTGAGCGTGGGCCTGGGGAGGCAGACAGCTGGCCCTGGGTTCCAGCTCCACTGCTGAGCAGTCCCGTCCTGGGCGATTGCACTCACGTTTCTGGGACTGGTTTCCTCCTCTGTGAAGTGGGTGATGCTAAATATCAGCCCCTGTGTCAGGGACAGATGGGGTGCTCTTGGCTGACTGAGCACTGAGCACAGGGCTGGAGCACAGAGCGCAGTGGGGGCCGGGATGGGGTGTGCACTGTGGTTCCAGGGCAGGTCGCTCAGGAAATGCCTCTCTTTCTCCAGACACCAGACCCCCAACCAAGGGCCCAGTGGTGGTGGTCGATGACCCTCCTGAGACCAGCTGAGCTACAGCGGGGACACAGCATTGACACTCAGGGTGCACAGGGCCACCTCCCCTGATTCTGATGAGGAGAACTTTGTGATCCGTTTCTTGGGGTCCCCTGTTGGCCACGAGAGAAGGCACCAACCCCTCTTCCCCCTCCCCCCTTTTGCCCAGCACCTATTTCCCTATTTGGCGGGGCCATATTTTGTTGTCAATGGTAAATGCTCCGTTTGAGTATTATATTAAATTGTTGCTTCTTTCTAATCCTGGGAGTGGAGGTGTGAGTCTTTCGCTCGCAGCACTCATGGAAACCAGATCCAGAAACTCACATTCCTCCTCGAATTTAGAAATCTCCCAGAGTGAGCGGCTCAGTTTATGTGGAGAAGGGAGAAGTGCCAGTCCCCTCCCTGGCTACTGAAGGACTTGCCCAAGTGCCCCTCCCGCCGAGGACAGGATCATTGCAGTGTGGTTCACCCTGTCCAGGAGCAGAGATGGCCCCTCCGACCTCTTGGGACTAAGCGGTTGGAGGCGTTTTCTCAGCCAGAGCCACAACCACTAAGCTGGGTGTGTCTGTCAAAGTAGCACGTGCCTGTCCCTAGCACACGTCCTGCCCAGGACAGTGGCTGCCTTTTGACACTCTGCCGGAAGAGGGAACATTTTCCCGGTTTCTCTTGCACACAGATTAGGACCTTGTTTTCTGATTCAGTCTCCGCAATGGCTTCAGCTCTAAGTGGGGAAAATACCGTCAAAAGCTCAAAACGTGCACATAGAGAGGATGAGGCCAGAGGAAGGTCCTGTGGACATGGACCATGGGCAGGCAGGACTCTTCCTTCTCGGGCCCACTAGGGGCTCCCTGTTCACCTCTGACCTAGACTGGATCCCCCTGGGCTTCTGGTCCCTGACTCCGAATACCATTTCCTGCTTGTTGCCTGTCCAAGGGGAAAGCTGTGGGATGCAGCTTTTAGGGCCTCAGCCAGGTCTCCCTCCATAAACCTAGTGCTCCCAACAATCTGTTCCAGAAAATATAACCAGAGACAACACTTTCCAACTCATCTTATGAGCCCAGCAGTACCCTAAAAGCAAAACTAGGGTTTAAAAGTAGGGAAAACTTGAGAACAGCAAGTCTCAGAAATGAGCAGTTACTGTCTTCTACAAATATTAGAAAACTGAAGCCAACAATGTAAAACAATCATACACCAGGACAAAGAGGAAATTTATTCAGGTATGCAAGGTTGTATCAGCATTCCAAAATCAAATCAATGTGATCCACCCTGTCACAGGCTAAAGGAGAAATTTATACATATCTGTCAGTTGATATGGGGGGGCAAGTCATCAAATAGTACATATTAGAAATGTCAGGTTCTTTTTCTATCAATTGCACCTCATTAAAGCTCTTACAAAAATGAACATAGATTAGAATTTACACTTTCACAAACTTTTAGAAAATGGAACAGAGACCTAAATGTAATGCAAAACAATACAACTTCTAAAAAGATTATGCAACAAACTCTAAGTGGACTCGAATCTGGAATTATGTTATTAAGATACAAACTGAAAATGTAATCTATGAAAAAAAACTGATGTTAGACTTTATTTATTATTTTGGTAAGGAAGGTTGACCCTGAGCTAACATCTGTGCCGATTTTCCTCTATTTGTCCTGTGGGATGCTGTCACGGCATGGCTTGACAAGCTGTGTGTAGGTCTACACCCAGGATCCGAACCTGTGAACCCCAGGCTGCCGAAGTGGAGTGCGTGAACTTCACCACTGTGCCAGCGGGCTGGCCCCAAGTTAGACTTTATTAAATTAAAAACTCCTGCTTTGTGGAAGGCAAAATCGATGAGTCAAAGGACAAATTACAGACTGGCAGATGATATTCGCAAAACAGATATATGATAAAGAAAATATGTCCAAGATATATGTAAAGAATTCTTAAAAGTCAACCACAACAGGGGGCTGGCCCTGTGGCTGAGTGGTTACGTCCGCGCGCTCTGCTGCAGGCATCCCAGTGTTTTGCTGGTTCGAATCCTGGGTGCAGACATGGCACTGCTCATCAAGCCACGCTGAGGCAGTGTCCCACGTGCCACAACTAGAAGAACCCACAATGAGAAATATGCAACTATGTGCTGGGGGGCTTTGGGGAGAAAAAGGAAAAAATAAAATCTTCAAAAAAAAAAAGTCAACCACAACAAAAAAATAAACAACCTTATTGAAAAATGGGCAAAAGACCTGAATATATCCCTCACCAAAGAAGACATACAGATGGCAAACGAGCCTGAGGACAGACAACCACCGCCACAGGTCATTCGGGAATTTCAAATAAAACCTCAATGAGACACTTCTACACACCTATTAGAACTGATAAATGCAGGAAACTGACAATACCAACTGCACGTGAGGATGTGGGGCAAAGCAAACTCTCATTCATTGCGATCTGGAAAGCAAAATGGTACAGCCATAACAGAAGACAGTTTGGCAGTTTCTTACAAAGATGAGCATAGTCTTACCACACAATCCAGCAACTGCATTCTTAGGTATTTACCCAAGTAATTTGGAAATAGGTTTACAAAACACCTGTGGGCTAATATAGATAGTAGCTTTATTTATACTTTCTAAGCACTGGAAATGACCAAGATGTTCTTCAATAGGTGAGTGGAGAAAGAACCGGGGTACGGCTATAAAATGGATTATTATTATTTAGTGATAAAAGGAAACAAAGCATTAAGTCACAAAAAGACATGAATGAATTTTAACGCTTATTTCTAAGTGAAAGAAGCGATCTGAAGAGGCTATTGTAGAACACCAATTTTATGTCATTCTAGAAAAGGCAAATGTATAGAGACAATAAAATGTCAGTAGTAGCACGGTCTTCATGGAAGAGGAAGGAGAGTCGAATGGATAAAGCACAAGGGATTTTTTAGTGCAGTGAAACTCTTCTGCATAATACTGTAAATATGGAAAAAACCTTAGATAGTTATCAAAACTCTGAATTTTATAGCACAGAGAGTGAAACAATGTGTGCAAGCAAAAAGCCACGTATGTGTCCAAGAAAATTCCCAAAGTGAATGAAAACTGTGGAAAAAATCTAACTGTATTACAAATGTATGAAACAGTCTGAATGAAGGGAGTGGGTGAAAAGGTGCAGAAATATATAATTTGGGAAGTGAGTCGAGTCTGTAAAACTGAAGATGAAAGAAACTGTGCAGACGCACTGTATTGTAGCTGATAAAGTTGTGACCCGGGGGGTATTGTTAACAATGCTGATACTTCTATCCATGTGGACTGAAAATGAGCAGATAAGTAAATGGACAGTGAACAGTGGGCACAAGGTTATTATTTGGAGTAGGAGTTTACAGATAAGCAAGGAGAAGAGGCTAGAATGATCCACGTGGTGATAGAGTTGGAGACATCAGTATGAACTTACTTTAGCTGAACATAGACACAGAAGGCTGTGTATAGATATATTTATAGGTGTTTGAATACACACAGGCTACTACACACAGATATATTTCCCTGCTATGTCCGCTGAAAGAACCTAATGCCCTGACAGCTGCAAACACACCTGGTACCCAGGTCTTAATTCTAATACCACAGTCCAACAAAAGGAAACAGGGTTCCTTGTAGAAATAACCAATTCTAGGATTCGAGAAGGAAATGTAAGAAAATGAGACTAAAGTGTCATTCAACATAAGAAAGTCATGAAATGCTACTCAAAAAAAGCCAAGAATGCTGGGGGGACACCAAAGGGACACATCGACTAACTGAAGGAGCTCTCAATCGCCAAAGCTGGAACAACCTGAGAAACAAAATAAATAAAGTTGTTGGATTATAATCCGGAGAATGTATGAATATCAATACTGTAACAATGTAAATAACTGAATAATAAGGAAATGAAAAGACACAAATCTCCTGTGCGGGAGAATACCAATGATTCACTCGGACATTCTGCTCTAAAGGAGGTCGAGGCTAACTCTCCGCTTCTTAGGCACGGGCTGCACAGACAAAAGTCCCTACAAAGGGCACAGTGTGGACAGAGGGGACAGAGTGACTGTGCAGGGGAGACATCTGACAAACGCTGCCTCAGCCAGGTGACCAACATTAACATCAATGGGGGGAAGTCACAGGGAGAGCATGGACCCTTGAAATGATGAGATGAAAATGGCAATTTACCTCTCTGATCTTCTTGTCCCAAATCCATAATCCCAATCTAATCATGAGAATAAAACAAATTCTGTTGGAGAACATTTTACGAAACACCTCACCATTACTCCCTAAAACTACCAAGTTCTTCAAGAACAAGGAAAGCCCAAGAACCTGTCACAGCCAGGGGAGGCTAGGCAGAAAGGACTAAATGTAGTGTAGGATAGCAGACAGGATGTGTTCATAAGAGCAGAAACTGCGAGCGGAGCTGAGGGAAACTCTCTGTACTATCACAGCAAGTTTTTGTAACTGTACAACTGTTCAAAAAATAAAGTGAATTAAAAATCAGAGTACTAGCGAAATGCAAAATACCTGGAAACCATGAGTTCTGAACATGTCTCCAGACTCCATTATGTGCCCTGCACAAGCACTGTCACTACAGTCACATTCTTCATGAAATAGGATAATGATACCAAATTCATAGTTTCTGGGAGATTTAAATAATGAATATAACATTTCTGGCATTGTTTCTAGTAAAAATTCACTACTTAATGGAAAAATTAATTGGAATTTTGGGATACATTATTTTTCACCCCTCAGAGACCCGCTCCTCTCCTTCCACTCCCAGGGTTCCCGTGCTGTTTCCGTCCCTCAGTCTCTCTCACACTTTGAAAGCAGCAACAGTCTGTTCCTCACATTGACCTGGGTGACTTTTCCACAGAGCAGACCTGATCATGGCTGTCCCCTCGCAGGAAACCTGCACTTACCGTCCACTAATTTCAGAATCAAACCACAATCCTGTGGCCAAAATATAAGGCTCTTTCTTAACCTGACTGTGTTCTCTCTGACCAGGCTCATTTCCCACCCTCTGCTATGCAGTATTGGTCAAATAGGAATAATCTGCATTACAATGTCGTATTGCAATTTTATACACACAACTTCCAGTCTAATTACCCCCTAAACGTCCTCCTCTCCCGGCTCATCCTGGAGTGCTCCCACCTCTCGATCACCTGGGAGAATTCCAACACCTTGTTCAAGGCTGAGCACAGTCACAAGCTTGTCTGTGAAGCTTTCACTAGACTCTCACTGAAGAGTCAACTTCTTTGGATAGACTTCACCAGAGTTCAATGTCACCTCTGGATATTACAGTTTTTTACATCTCCCATCATGTTTAGCCAATGAGTGCCTTGTGAGAATAAACAGTGTCTTAGTCATTACTTAATATCCAGAATAAGATTTAGTGCCTACCATACATCAATTGCTGGGAAAAAAAAGATTTTTTTAATGACTGCAAAAACAAACTATTGAAGGAGGATAAACAGACATTCCCAAAATGGGAGACAAAGAATAAACCATGAAAGACGGAAATACTATTGAGGAATGAAGACCCCGTGATGAAGCACAGACACTGGAAAAACAGAACAGAGAAAGAAGCTTGATTCCTGAGTTTCCTTCCAGAATCAGTCTGTACTGGCAGGACTTGGTGTTACTACATTCTCTCTAACTTATTTTCCCTAGTGATGCCCCCAAAGTAACTACCAACAAAAAGGCTCCCTCACACCATCACACGTCCCCTCAGCACTTGTGAAAATGCCGTGCTCACCTAGATGTCATCACAGAACAGCCTGAGAGCACCGATCCACCTTCCTCCGTGGACGAGTCATCGTGTTGGAAGTCACGCCTCTACGAAGGTCAAATGGCCCCTCCTGGGCCCTTTCTCACTTGCTGTCAGCCAGGTTCTACGCTTGACACAGCCCTGCATCATCTCATTGGCTTCACAACTGCTGCAGCGCTGAACACAACAGCAAGCCGTTACCCTGTAAATATCCGTGCAGATCGTTCACGCAGATGCTAGCGCTGAAGTGACAGGAGTGCTTCACATGGTGACCTGTTATTAAGTCCAAAAGTTTGGTCACGGTGCCGACCCAGAATCTGAGCGGCACCGTCAGGAGGCAGAGAACACCACCTGCGGCCCCTTCTGCAGAGAAAGCCTTTAAGCGACCTCCCGAGACACCTTCCCTTCTCCAGGGAGCAGAGGAACATCGCCTCGTCTACTCAGAAACTTAATGCCAATCACGACACGCCAGTTGCAACAGCATAAACAGCAGCAGGACCCAATGGTGACAGGAAATAACTCTGCTTCCCTCTGCAACTGCTTTATGATCATAGACCAAATCCTTCCCCAAACCATCCTGCTCAGCATGGCCTCAAAAGCAAGGGGCTGTCGCTCTGAACTCCTACAAAGAAATGCTGCCCTGTGTTTCCTCCGACGCTTGCAAATTTCAGCCTCTACAGGCGATCCCAGTAAAACAGAGAACAAGAACAAGAACTCAGGAGGCTCTTCCACTGTCCCCCAACCCACCGCCCTCCCACAGCCAAGCAGGGCATCCCGGTCGTTCCAGGACAGGGAGCTGTGGGGAGACGGGAGGCGTCCACACCAGGCGAGACACAACCAGGTGAGTCGCGGGGAGGCAGGTAGAGAAGCAGGCGGCCTCCCGCTCCCTCCGCCCGGACTCAGCCGGCTGTCCCTCCCTCGAGCCCCTGAGAGCGGGGAGCTCAGCAGGCTGCCTCTCTGAGCCTCAGACAGCCGCCAGGACGGCCCCGCCATCGCTGGGGAGCGGGGACGGAGGGGACGGAGGGGACGGAGGCCCCGAGGAGCCCTGTGCAGCCCGCGAGCCCCGCGCCCCGGCCCTCGAGGACAGCGCCCCGCAGGCCTCAGCGGACACGGCGGGCCAGGGCCGCGCCGCCGCCCGGAAGGCTGTCGGGGATCCGTGCCCGGGCTCAGGGCGCGTCTCCCCTCGGAGCGGCCCTCCCGCCCCGCTGCGGCCCTGCCCGCCGTCCTCCGAGGGCCTCCTCGTCTCCGCGGAGCCCCGTCAAAGCGCTCCCGCCCGAGCTCCCCGCGGAAGCGACGCACGGACCCCGGGGGCCTCGCGGGCCAGGGCGGCACAGACCGTCCTCCGCCGGCCGAGCGCCCGACGCGGCGCGCGTTGGACCGGCCGCTCCCGCCCAGGAGGGACGAGGCCTGGACGGGACAGCCCCGCGCGCACTGGGCTGAGGGGAACCGGATCGTCGCGGACGCCCGCGAGGCCCCAGCTTGCCGGCTCTCCGCGTCAGGCACGCCCCTCACGCCGGTCTGAACCTGCAGCCCCTTTCACCGGCTCCACACGGTGGCACCGCCACGCCTGACGCGGACGTCTGGGGCTTCCCCATTGGCTCAGGGGCGGGGGGCGGAGCGAGTGAGGAGGCGGGGCGAGCGGGGAGGCGCGGAGACAGAGGAGCCGGGGCTGCAGCCTGCAGCCTCACAGGGGAAGGCCAGAGAGCATAACTCTGAGTGACAGGCAGAGCGGGGAGGCGGGGCGAGGGGGGCGTGGCGAGCAGGGGGCGTGGCCACAGAGGAGGCGGGGCAGTCGAGCCGCCCTGGGAGGGGAGACAGCAGGAGCGCGAGGAGCAGTGTGAGCGGAGAGGCTGTGCCCCCTCGGGAGCAGAGCGTGTGAGGAGGCGTGGCCAACAGGACGACCCGTGGGGGCGGAGCCCAGGCTGGCCAACTGCCTGCTCACAAACTCCTGGAGCCGCGCCCCTCCCGCCCGCTGCCTGCTGGGAAATGGAGTCTTTTTTTACTGGAAACAGAGAAGCTGCGTGTCTCTGCCCCTTGGCCTTTGGGAAATGTGGTCCACAGTCGGACCTTCGGATCAGATGCCACAGCCCTCCATGCCAGAAAATCTCAAATGAACATGCTAGATCATTGATAACTCTATGTTTAATTTTTTCTAAGCAAAATTCACCTTGAGGTGGAAAGTGGCTCCACGAAGTTGAGTTTCGTCACCCAAAATAACTGCAGTATTTTCCGTATTCTGCCTGCAGGAACCAAAACACACTTGTTTGGGTAGGTTTCCCAGGTTTTCCCTGTAAATCGAGATGAGGCAGTAGGTACAGTCCCGGACAAAGACAGAAGAAAAGAGACAAATCCATTTCCGGCATCCACGACCTCTGACTCTGTCTTGACCCTAAAACAGAGGTTTTCAGCATATTGCTGCTTAGGAAGACAGAGGCTCGACACAGGAATGTGAACAGCAACAACCAGAGAAAGCTTTGTGTGCTCGCCCCTGAGGGCTTCCTCAGGGACCCCATGTGTTCTTAGATTTTTCCTAGGTAGGAGCCATCCTTCTTTGTCTCTTTGTATGCCCTGGGACTTTTGGCAGAAAACTTACCATTTGGAATATTATGACGTGACAACTAGGGAAATCATGTTCTCCCCCTCCCCAGCATTTCTGGGGGATGCTGACTGCAATCGATGGTGATAGTTTCTTTAGGGGATACTCTGATCCAACCCTGAAAGTTCTGTAGTGTTTGTCATGTGTGGCCACTGAACACTTGGATCTGTTAGCCTAAGGATCTTCTAGAGATCCTGAGTTCAGTGGGTCTTCGGATGTCCTCCTGGGGAAACAGGGCGAGGGAACACTGTATGTGACGGGGAGAGCGACTGTCTGCTTTGGTGTAGAGAAAGAGCGTGGCAGACTGCATCCAGTTCTCCTTTCATTCTGGCACACACAAGACTAGGTTTCCTAGCCCTCTTGGTTTTCGAATGGATGTGTGGCTACTTCTGCCCAAGGCATCACTTTTAGGCCAAAGGAGAAAGGAGGGTGTGTAAGGCCCCAGGTGCTCTTTGTGTCCTTCAGTGGCAATGGAAGAAGGCGTGAGTTTCAGATGGTGTAGCAACAAGGTCATGGGGTCTCCATCAGCCTTGCCCAACGAGACTTGGGAAGCAGGGTTCCCTTCACCCCGGCGACCAATGTTTGATGTAAATCTGAGGAGAAATACATCTTGAGTCATGGATTTCTTAATCATTGCATTTAATTTCTTACCAGAGCATTACCTAAGGTTGTCCTGAAGATTACGATGACCTACCCTCTCAGATTGTCTAAAAGGTGATTCTCCCAAAGCAGAATTTCGTGAATCTCATGTTGCTATGGTCAGAAGTCGTGTCTGCTGACGGCTGCTTGTCACATATCAGGGCCCTGCCAAGAGACTCTGAGTCTGATGGGGAGTATTGCATGTGGAAAGTGTATGGAAGTGTTCTGGAGAGATATCCCTATGGGAAGGTAGCAAAGCAGAGATGGTCGCAGGAGAAGCTGAAGCCCAAGCCTGCTGCCACTGGGTCTCAGCCAACCCTCAGGGATCTCTGGAGCTGGGACGGCCCTTTGGTGTTGTCCCAAATTGAGACAAGGGAACCAGGCTTCTTACTCTCTTATCTGCCAGACATGGGCCCCTGGCTGTCCCTGGGGAGGGCTGCATCCTCGGATTAGGCACTTTCCTACACTGTGGGAATGTCCTGTGAGGGACAGAGCTGTGAGCTGTCCTCAGCCAATATTCCCAGGAGCTGTGGGGTGGATGCCTTGGCCTTGAGCATGAGTCTGGGCTGAGTCTCAATGTTTCAACGGCACTTCTCCTTCACCGTGGTCTTCCTTCCCAACCCAGTTAACAATCTCCCCATGGGAGGATGTCCCTGGGAGGACTTATGTAGAGCTCTGCCTTTCCCTGTGATTGGCTGAGAGAAAGGCATGGGGGAAGACCAGAATCTCTCTCTCCAGCATTCAGACCCTCTTACCTGGGGGCTTCTGGAGAGCTCCAGAAGGGTTCCGACCTCGGCTGACAGTGCTGAAGTTGTTCCTGTAACAGTGGCCACGGATTTGCTGTAGTCGGGCGCTTGTAGTTAGGGAGAGTCCGATTCCCTCCAGAGAGCCAGAACAGTGTGCTCTCCAAGGTCTTGGCATCACAGGGACAGGCCTGGTAGACATCGAAACCCAGGGGCAGCTTGGCGAGTCGAGGGGCGTCCTCGTTGGTCTCCTCAAGGGTGAAAGAAAGGCCAGTCTATGCTGGTAATTCTTCCAGACACACCTAAGCCAGGGGGCAGCATTCAGGAGAATGGGCGAGTCATGCCATTCAGGGACAAATCCTAAACCAAGCCTAGGGAAAGGCAGGGTTCTGGACTCAGGTTACCCGTCCAGAGATGCTCCTTTCTTGGCAGATAGAGGGGGTGTGAACATGGTTCCCGGGGCTCTAGAACCCCCTGGCATGGCTCTCTCACTGTGATGAGGCAAATCGTGTCCAAATCAGCAAGACAGGTGTTCAGGGCACTGTGAGTAGGGGGAGACGGCTTTAGGCTGGATGGTATGGCTGTCAACTGGACAGATTTTTTGTTAGCTCCCATAAATGGAAGATGCATCTGTGCATGGACCACACGGCAAGATGTTCTCGAGGTCCGTGAGTGAGGAGTACAAACGCCGTCTCATCGACCACTTTGGAAAGACTGAGTTGAATCCCAACGTGGCCTTGTTTTCGCTTGCAGTGGAAGCCAAGATGCAAGCATCCATCCCCACCTTAGACCTGGAATAGTTTAAATGGCACCCAACTTACCAGTTCCTCAAACATTTTGAGCATTTCCTGTCAAGACCATATTCACCTGAGGCATTTCAAGGGACTCACATTGTTACTTTCTCTTCCCCTAAGTCAGCTTCTAGGAAGCCAGTTTTGGTAACTTCTGTGTGCCTTGAACAAGAAACATTTCATCCAGATTTGCTAATTTCTTTCCTCGTGGACTTCCACAACCTACTTCCAATTTGGAAACCCAAAGATGGGATGAATGGTGCCTCCTGTGTCCACAGCTGTACTCCCACAACAAACTAAATATTGCTACCTGCTGGGTCGGCTCTCAGGAGCACCCCAGTCCCGGAGGAGACTCTCTTGGGACACCCATGCCTTCATCCCAGCCCTGGGCTAGCCCTGGGACCTGCCACGACTCTTTCTCCTCCGAGGGACTGGACAGCCTTCCCCACCTTCCTCTGGCAAGTCTCTTTGCTGGGTGGCTGTGCCGCATCAGCAAAGACCTGGGCTGCCAGGGACCAGGATTGATCCTCAGCTTCCCGCTGTGCTGAGACGGCCTCCCTGGCAGAGCCCAGCCTGCCTGTGTCTGAGTGACACTTGCAGCCACCAGGAAGGAGGGGATAACTCAGAAGTGCCAAGCGCTTCACCCAGCCCTTGTCTTTCAGGCTCTTTCCAAGGGACGACATTGCAAAGGGTGGGTGGTCACGCTTTCGCTCCTGCTTCTGGACCCGGTGCTCCTGTTGAGCTCAGAGCAGTGTCTGTTTAGCACCCAGATGGGAAGCATTTCAGCATTTCCCTTGGTAAGGCTGTGTCCACGCACATCCACAGATCATCAGGTTACTGACATTCCCCGCAGGACCCCCAACTCACACCCTTCTTAGGCCTCCTCTTTCAAAGCTCCCAACAGGAAAGGCACACATCCCCATGACAGAACCACAGCACAAGACTGTGGAAAAGAACACAGCCAGCCGAGGGTCTGCACACTTGCTGGGCTCAGGCACAGCAACGACTTTAGGAAAATCACTAAAAATACTCCAGATTGTGTAAATTTGGGACTGTCTGACACCACGGGCCTGGGAAGCACACAGGCGCAGAAGTCACCCTCGGCAGCAGGGAGACTGTAGGGTCATTCCTGGTCAGGATGATGAATAGAAAGGCTGGGGGCATCTAGGGAATTTCTGCCCCAAGATAAAATTGTATGCAAAAGTGCAGAGATGCTGAAAATCCTAGCTCACAGGCAGCACTAGGTTTATGGAGGGAGACCTGGCTGAGGCCCTAAAAGCTGCATCCCACAGCTTTCCCCTTGGACAGGCAACAAGCAGGAAATGGTATTCGGAGTCAGGGACCAGAAGCCCAGGGGGATCCAGTCTAGGTCAGAGGTGAACAGGGAGCCCCTAGTGGGCCCGAGAAGGAAGAGTCCTGCCTGCCCATGGTCCATGTCCACAGGACCTTCCTCTGGCCTCATCCTCTCTATGTGCACGTTTTGAGCTTTTGACGGTATTTTCCCCACTTAGAGCTGAAGCCATTGCGGAGACTGAATCAGAAAACAAGGTCCTAATCTGTGTGCAAGAGAAACCGGGAAAATGTTCCCTCTTCCGGCAGAGTGTCAAAAGGCAGCCACTGTCCTGGGCAGGACGTGTGCTAGGGACAGGCACGTGCTACTTTGACAGACACACCCAGCTTAGTGGTTGTGGCTCTGGCTGAGAAAACGCCTCCAACCGCTTAGTCCCAAGAGGTCGGAGGGGCCATCTCTGCTCCTGGACAGGGTGAACCACACTGCAATGATCCTGTCCTCGGCGGGAGGGGCACTTGGGCAAGTCCTTCAGTAGCCAGGGAGGGGACTGGCACTTCTCCCTTCTCCACATAAACTGAGCCGCTCACTCTGGGAGATTTCTAAATTCGAGGAGGAATGTGAGTTTCTGGATCTGGTTTCCATGAGTGCTGCGAGCGAAAGACTCACACCTCCACTCCCAGGATTAGAAAGAAGCAACAATTTAATATAATACTCAAACGGAGCATTTACCATTGACAACAAAATATGGCCCCGCCAAATAGGGAAATAGGTGCTGGGCAAAAGGGGGGAGGGGGAAGAGGGGTTGGTGCCTTCTCTCGTGGCCAACAGGGGACCCCAAGAAACGGATCACAAAGTTCTCCTCATCAGAATCAGGGGAGGTGGCCCTGTGCACCCTGAGTGTCAATGCTGTGTCCCCGCTGTAGCTCAGCTGGTCTCAGGAGGGTCATCGACCACCACCACTGGGCCCTTGGTTGGGGGTCTGGTGTCTGGAGAAAGAGAGGCATTTCCTGAGCGACCTGCCCTGGAACCACAGTGCACACCCCATCCCGGCCCCCACTGCGCTCTGTGCTCCAGCCCTGTGCTCAGTGCTCAGTCAGCCAAGAGCACCCCATCTGTCCCTGACACAGGGGCTGATATTTAGCATCACCCACTTCACAGAGGAGGAAACCAGTCCCAGAAACGTGAGTGCAATCGCCCAGGACGGGACTGCTCAGCAGTGGAGCTGGAACCCAGGGCCAGCTGTCTGCCTCCCCAGGCCCACGCTCAGCCTGAATGTTTCCTGAGCCCATGGTTTCAGCCACTGCCGGTCTGGACACTCACTCTGGCCTGAGCGGTTCTTCTTGCCTTTGAAGAAGAGTCGAATCTTTCTGACCCAGTGGTATCGGGGCTCCAGCTGGCAGGACAGGCTGTAGCTACAGGACAGAGCGGAGCTGGGAGCTCTCAGGAGCCACACATCACATGTGCATCCTGGAGCCTGCCAGCAGCTGGGGTCGAAGGGCCCCAGGGGTCGCCATGCAATCGGATCAGGGGCTGACCATGGAGCAACGGCCATGGGCTCTGGAGCTGGTCAGCAGAGAGAGGCTGCCCTGCCCTCCCCCAACTCCTGACCCGACTCACCTCTCCTCCTTGCTCAGGGGCTCCACGGCCTGGAACCAGGCCCCAAAGTGCTCGTCGGGCTGCACGGTGTACAGATTTGCAGCCTCCTGGAGCAGCTCGATCTCGTCCATCAGTTTGAATTGCTAGGACAGAGCAAGCACAGGATGCCCACAGGGCCTGAGTGGGGGACCCTGCAGGGCTCGTGGAGGGGGTGAGGAAGGGGGCAAGGGGCCAGTCTGGGGCCTTTGCCCACTTGGGAACCCTCCCTCCCTGCGATTCCAGTCAGGGCTTGCCTGCTCTCACACTTGGCCCAAAATAGCTCCTCCTCCAGGAAGGAGTCTTTGATGCCAGCCCTTCCCCCACCCGCCAATGCCATAGGATCCCTAGCTCTGTATATCGAACTGTGCAAATAAATGTCCCAATCCAAATGGGGATTGGGCCAGAGGGGGTCCTGCCCACTGCGGGGGGGTCTCTGATTTCCAACCCCCACCCTCCCCACCGGGAGGCCGCAGCCGCTTACCTCATTCCATTTCCGACAGTTGAGCACATTGCCCTGGAAAGCAGACAGCCGCAGTCCATCAGAAACAGCCCCCTTGGGCCAGCACTAGCCCCCGTCCACACCTCTTGCAATGTTGCACTACTGCCAGTGGGCAGGCCCATCCAGAGCCCGGACTTGGACCTGGGCCAGTCTCTGGGCTCCAGAGCAGGGGGCGCAGAGCAACTGAGGCAACAGACCTTGTGACCCAACCCTCTCTGATGACACGTGGGGAGACTGAGGCCTCAGGCAGGAAGGGACAGCTCAGCCTCTGATGTGCTTCCTGACTGGGAGGGGCCCGACTTCTCTTCCCTCACTGGCAGGGCCAGAGGGAGAGGCTGAGTCCAGCTCAGACACCACCTCCTGCGGCCACACAGTCAGGCAGCTCTGAGCCTCAGCAGCCCAGGGAACCTGGACGGTGGCTTATGCAGAGCCTGCATCACCCACTGGGGAGATGGGCCTGACACCCTAACTCCCACACGAGGCTGGAGGCCCTGCTGAGAGGACCTTTGCCAAATGCAGAGAGCTCAGGGCTCAGGACAGGACTCTCTCCTCCCCACCCTCAGGAGCCTGAGCCCCCGGACCCACCTCCAGGCTCACTCACCTCCACATAATCCTCCATCGTAGCGTCCAGCAGCTCCAGGGAACGGAAGAACGTCACCAGGGAGGGGACGACACCCTGTGCCGCCATCGGGATGGGCATGGTGATGAGCTCCCGCTCTCAGGTGCCCCCATGAACCTTCCCCTGAAACCCCTCAGCCCAGCCTGCTGCCCACCCCACGCTCCCACACAGAGCAGCCTAGGATCGTCGGGACACCCCAACACACACAATTCCCTCCCCCGCTTCCGTCCAGGAACACCAAACTCCATCAGTCAAGTCCCAGGGCTGGCTGTTGGCCCCTCCCAGGGGCAGTGGCCCCTGCCCTTCCCCACCCCAAATCTGCCCTGCTGCCAGCCCTTCCAGGCCTCCTCCTGCTCACTGCCACTGCAGGCCCGTCATGCTTGGCAGCCACAGCAGATTCGCCTGAGGAGGAAGGCCCCTCTCCTGAGGGAGGTCTCCAGCTGGGAGGGGGAGCCCCCTCTCCTCTGACTCCTGGGCCCCTCCCCCACAGTCACCCTCACCTGCTGCCGCTGCCTCTCCTGGGCTCCCTGGCGGGCCCTCTCTGCAGTCTTTAACACGGAGGTCGCCTCCTGTCGGGGCCGAGGACAGGGTCAGTGCGCCCATACTCCCCTCCGCATGTCCCCCAAGGCCCCTGATCTCAGACCCTGGCCATCGGCTCCAGTCCCCTGCTGCCTCTGCTGCTCCCACCTCCAGGGTGCTCTGATTCTAGACCAGTCCTGGCTCCAGGACTCAGTCCTGTGTGACCTTGGGCCTGCCCAGGCCTCCCTGGCCCTCTTTCCTCAGCTGAAAAGTGTGAGGAGAACGTCACCTGCTTCCAGGAGTCTCCTGAGGACTCAGAGTCATCTGCGTGTCATCACTGCTCTCCCCTCACCTCTCGAGGAGGAGCCGGCACAAATCTCCTCCCGTTCCTGTCCTCCCTTGGATGGTAGCACCCCGCTGGGAGGCCTGCACCGCTGATCATTTCCCTCCACTTCCCAGAGGAGGAGACGGAGGCCCCCAGAGGGGCAGTGACTGGCTCAAGGACCCACTGGGAGAGGCCGCTCCCCGTGCCAGCTACAGGCCCTGTCCCCGCTGCCTTCACCCCAGCCCTGGCTCCAAATCTGACCAAGGCCCCGACCTCTGGACTCCAGGGGTATGTCCAGACCCCAGCTGAACAGACAGGGAGGGGGAGGGCAGGGTGTCTTGGGGGACCTGGCCGAGTGGCCCCGGCCTGCCCCACCCTCACGGGGCTCTCTGACCCCCAGCCTGGGCCGAGCCTTGCCATAGCCTCACCTCCTAGGATCCCCTCGGGATGCCCCCCTCCCCTCTCCTTCTGGCCTCCTTCCAGATCTCCAGCCTCCAGGTTACCTGCACCAGCAGCTCCCTGCTCACGCGTTTCTCTCTCCTGACCCACTTCTTCCAGGTTCGAGAACTCTCCCTGCGGGGTGGGGAAAGAAAGAAAGAAAGAAAGCAAGCAAGAAAAACTGTGGGATGCTTGAAGGCAAGTCCCATTTATTTGAGAACCCAGCAGATCCAAACTGCCTGGGACCTGGATGAGGGATTTCTCTGGGGTGCTCTGAGCTCTAAGGTCCCCATGGGACTGCGGAGGGGCCTCTCCTCTTGTCCCTTGGGGCCTCCATTCCCAGATGTCCCAAACAGATCTCTTTGGAACAGTGTTGGTTTCAGCTGCATAGAGGCTTCTGTTGCTGCAAAGGAAACACCTGAGAATCTCCACCTGGGCTCAAGCCAGGATCTGGTCTGGAAGGAAATGAATCCCTGGGACGGAACTGCTGGCCGAAGGGCGCTGAGAGACTCAGAGACCCAGCACCCAGGTCAGTCCCTGTGCCCGGCATTCGCTGTCTCCCAGGTGGTCTCAGCTGACTTTGGGGGACATGCCGGCCCAAATCAGGCTGCCTGGGCCACCTCACCCTCATGGTGCTTGGCTGGAGAGCAGACCACCCACTACCCACCTGGAAACTTGTCCCCAGGTGTCTTGGAGACGGGCAATGGCAGGGCTCTGCAGGGCAGAAAGGATTGTGTGGAGGGAACAGAAGTTCCCGAGGCATCGGCACTCCTGGGGAAGCGAAGAGATGGAGCTGTGAGGGGGAGCTGAAGCTCTGCTGCCTCTGGTTTCTGTCCCCTCATGGACTTCCCCTGTCCTGGAGGAGACACATGTCCAGGGAAGCCAGGGAGGGCACACCTGCCACCCGACGAGTAACACTGCCAGGCGCAAGGATTTGTAGCTCAGCACAAGGGAGGAAGTGAGCTTGTCCCCACTGGGACCTCAAGTCAAGGTCAACGTGGCCCTGGCATGAGGGTCAAGGGACAGTCCAGGGACTAAGACCCCAGACTTCAATCCTGAGAGCAGAGAAACAAGAGGCAATTCTCACGCATCCAGACAGGGCGTGCCAAGGCTTACCTCAGCCACCCTGATCCACAGCTCAACCACCCTGGCCCTGTCCTGTGCTGTCATGCTCGCGTCCCCAAGGCAGGTGACGAGGATGCAATTGGCCACGGTGTTGTCGTGCATCACAGTGTCACGGACGGTGGGTGCCAGGTAGTCTCGTTCCCTGTTGTCGCGCTCGGACCAGATGGAGCCGAGGCAGTGGGCGGGCACCAACGTCTTGAACAGCTCCTGCAGAAGATTCGGAGTGTCACCCGGTCCTGCCGCACCCCAGCTCGGCGTCCACAGTCCCCCATAGGACCAGCAGGGTGAGATCAGAACTGGAGCTCAGGAAGCAGAGCATGTGGCCTGAGGCTTGTGGGATTCCCTGGGTTTTGTCTGTGTCCACTGAATGCACCCAGTCCAGGATGACCCCGGACTCAGGACTGTGGGGAAGGGAGGGGACATTTGCTCCCAGCCCTGTCTCACTTCCTCCAAGCTCCAGAAGGCAGCCCACACATGCCCACCAGAAGGGCCATCATCCACCCATCCCAGTGCCCCTCGGGTCCCACTCCCCATTCCCATGCACATTCCCCCCGAGGCAGGGACAACCCCCAGCTTTGTTTGACTGTCTCCACTGGAGTCAATACACATCACCTTCCTGGTAAGTGCTGAGGCTGTCCGGGCCACCTGCGCAGATGGGGGATCCACCCAAGGACCTGGCAGCACTTCAGTGAGTGCCCATCCCCCACCAAAGGGCCAGACTCTGCCCACCTTCCACTCTCTCCCACCTCATTCATCGGCACAGCCACCCTGTACAGCAGGTGCTGAGTGTCCGTCTCTACCGTCCCCTGTTCGCTAGGGGACAGCGAAGGCTTGGGGAGAAAGAAAGCTGCCCAGGTCACAGTGTTGATAAGGGAGGGAGCAGGGATTTGGACCCAGATCATCGGAATCCCGAGCAGGGAATGGCAGGTGTGGGGCGGCTCATGGCACCGGGAAGGCAGGGGCCACCCACCCCGCGAGCTCCTCTGCTCACCGCAGCCATCCTCGTCAGCTGCTCTGCCACCAGCTGGGGAGGGAAGTCCAAGATGTTCGGCTTCTCCTCCCGCAGCTGGTCCTCGGTGGTCACGGCCCAGGGGCAGCTGGGCTCTGAAGCTGCCTTTAATGATGGCCCTTGCTCTGGTCCTGGAGTGGCTGACTCAGGGGCTGCTGGCTCCAGCTCTACCACACGTGGTGAGACTGGAGGTGCAGCTGGCTCCAGCCCGGGGGATGGCACTGGCTCTGGCTCTGGAAGTGGCAGGAGCTTTGGAGCTTGCTCTGGAGGAGGATAAAGAGAAAGTTTCACCCACACACCTGACAGTTTCTATGCCTTTCCAAAGATAGGAAGGGCTCCACTGCCTCTAAGGGAACGCTAGCCCATGAACCTCAACACAGACAGTCTTCCCAGACTCCAGTCCCCTCACCTTTCCGTTCGGCCTCAATGGCCTTGAGATGCTCCAGGTGGCCTGGCAGAAGGTAGGCATGGCCCTCCACGTGGGAGCCACCAAAGCTGACGTGCAGAGTGGCCAGCTGCAGGGTCCAAGAGGGAAACCGCAGGGGCTCCCTGCAATCCTGCCCTTGGCCCAGCCAGGTTCCCAGCAGGAAATAGATAGCACTGCGTGGAGGCAGATGGGCCAGAGAGTCAGTGGCCTGGCCTTTCCTTAAACACTGCCCTCCCAAGGCACTCATGTTAGCATCTGTGCCCCTGTGCCAGACCCTCCCCCTCCAGAGGAGGGCCCCATCCCAGCCCTGAGCCCTGGCTGGCTGTCCTGGCTGTGGCAGGCCTGCTCATCCAGCAGGCTGAACACAGAGTCTGTGAGAGTCTCTTGTTCCCACCGATACTCTCCTCCCCAAGGGTCTGGACACAGCCCACCCAAGCCCTGCATGAATGTGGGCCACTGGAATGAAGACTCCAGCAGACTTGGGAGCAGCTTGCTCACACACCTCCTACTATGGACCTGGCGGTGGTGCTCACAAGGGGTGGATGTGGAGAAAGGGAGGCAGGAGGGGCTGGGACTCTGCTGGGAGTGGGTCTCTAGTGAACAACGCAGCCCAGCCTCCCTTCCAATTCTCAAGGGGCCTGGGACCCATGCACAGCTCTCTTTGAGTCCAGTCCTGCCGGAGTGGAAGCCACCAGAACTCAGCCCTCCCATGGGAATCACAAGATGGGTGAGATGCAGGGTTCTCCCAGGCCTGACCCGGCCACAGCCTCCATCCTCTCCCTGCACCCTGTTTGCTAGAGACAGGAGGCCGTCCTTCTCGACCCAAAGACCACTCACTTTGGGAGGTGGTCCTGTCCTCCAGCATCCCGCACGCATTGGGCCAAGCTGCCTCCATGTGTCCCAAAGGGGATGAGGGCATCGCCCGGGATGGAGGGTAGATGGGACCTGTGAATGATGTCAAGTGTGACTGTCTGACTCTCAGATTAGAGGGGAGGGCCAGGGAGGCTGTCTGCTTCAGTCACTGAGTGACACTTAGTGTGTCCAGAAGTCCTGCTCAGAGTAGGTCCTTCATAGACATTGTTGAATGATCTCCAACCAGAACCACCCCGGGTGTCTGAGTGGGCCGGGTCCCCTCTGTGGCCCTAGAGATCCCTAAGTGGCTACACCAAGGACAAGCACCAGGACCAGCTGGATGGCATCTCAAACTCCTTGACAGGGTGCTCTCCAGGTGCTTTTCCAAACTCAAAAAGCCACAAGCCAGTGAAGGGAGAGGAAGACTACTTTCCGTGGGGGACAGAGAAATAATCACCACCAACAACCACAGCATGGCCCACCACCCTCTCTGCAGAGCCGGGCACCAGGGCAGCACCTGGAGGGCTGATCCCATTCATCCCTGGGAGAAGCCTAGCAAGTTCATCCTCTGCCACCCCACCTTTCAGAGGAGCCAACTCAGGCTCAGAGAGATGCGGTGACATTCCCAAGGCAAGACACACAGCTGGCAGTGGGCAGAGTCACCACTGTGCTGAGGAGGAGGTGGGCAGTCACCTGGGAAACAGCTGGTCCAGCACCTGGTGGGCTGTGCTGGAGCCTGAGTAGCTGCAGAGGGAGGTGATGACACTGCAGAGGACTCTGCTGGGGAAGGCTGGCAGCACAGTCTCTGAGAGCCTCTGCATCATGCCTGCCTGGAGGCCACGCATCCTGCAGGCCTCAGTGACAGACAGAGTGGACTCATCTTCACTCTGGGTGGGACGAGGAGGGACACAGAGTCAGGGTCACCACTGCGAACCACCAGTGTTATCGGGGTCTGCAGCTGACCCAGGAACTCCTAGCCCTTCCAGACATCTGCGACAGGAGAGCCAGGGGTCCCAACTCAGCAAAGTTCTGCGCTCTCAAAGTACAATCTGACTTTGGTCCTGCGAAGGATTCCACATTGATCTCCCTCAAGGCCATTTGCTTGCTGAGGGACAACAGAGCTCCCTCTGTGAAGAGCACCAGCCCAGTGAATCCTCAACAGACACCCCTCTCTAGAGAGGAGAACAGAGGCTTTGGCATGCCAAGTGGCTTCTCTAGGTCCTGTGGCTCAGAACTGAGAACCGCCCAAAGTGAGGGCTGAGGGACATCCCCTCTAACTGCCTGAGGCTTCATCAGACCCTGACCCGGAGGGAAATGTTATGTGGCCACCTCACCCCTCCCAGGTCTGGAAACAGTGTACAGGGCAGTGACACGTTCTGAGAATCCCTTTGACTTCCAAACACGCTGATGGTTATTTCTTTTACATTAAAGGGAGTTTGGAGACCCTCGTTATCAAGGTTTCATTTTCAAAAAAAGGCAAAATTCAAAGATACTCAGGGCCTATTGGGAAGCGACAACGACAGCAACGTTTTCTCTAATCTTCCTAGGAAAATGCAAAGAGTGCCCTCCTACCCTCCTATGCAGCTGATGGGGAGGAGCGGAAGTCCAGATTCCTTTGGGAATGGGACTGTGGGACATTCATGGGGGACAGCCCTGTTAGGGTCCCAGGAGAACGGCAATTTGAGGTTGGATTCTGGGCCTGCCCTGGTCATCTCAGGGGCCTGGGTGGGAAGACCCCTCCGTGCCCACTCTCACCTCAGAGCTGCCCTGGTTATTGATGATGGCGCGGTGCAGCTGGTCCCTGTCCAGGGAGATGGAGTACCCGAAGCCATCCGCCAGATCTTCCACCACCTCCTGCGTGCAGCTCTGCAAAGACAGTGCCCGAGAGCCGGGCCGGGATGTCTCAGGCACCTGCCTCGACTTGGCCACAGGAGGAAACCCCCGCACAGATCAGGTACCGAGCAGCATCTGCCTAGACCTCTAGCCAGGGAGGGAATGAGATGACACCTGGAGGGCTCGGGACTAACCTATGGGTAGAGGAGCTTGGTTCCCAGCACCCACTCTCCCATCCTGCTGGCCACCACCTAGGCTGGGAACACGACACACTGCCAGGCTTCCAACACCGAGCAAATGGCTCCTGCCCAGGGTGGGTCCCCGCTCAGCACCGCCGTCCCTCTCTCACTCCCCTCCGACACACAAGGAGGCTCAAATTGTTGTGCGGGTGGCATCCAGTTGTGGCCTAACCCTGTTGGCTTTCCCTGTGTTACCTGAGTCCTCCTCCTGCCAATTGGACAGAGGTGGTGCAGGTGAGGGGCAAGTCAGTGTCTATAGTGACTGAAAAGGCTCTTTTTCTTGGCCTTCCTGAAGCCAGAGCCTCCACAACTCGGGAGACAGCAGGAGAACATCCTCTTGTCTTCAGTGTCGCCACTCAAGTGGGCTCGATAGGATGCTATGTCTAGATTGTGGGCGCCTGGAGACCAGTGTGCTAAGTTGTGTTGGGGTCTGTCTCCAAGGAAGTGAGGTCACTTCCTCAAGTTTCCCTTACCTGGGCCCCTTCCTTCAATCACACCCACCAAAAACCTCTCTGGGATCTTGGCTGCTCACCCTCCTTGCCCATGTCACCTCCAGAACTGTACACAAATAGCCAGCACAGATCCCAACACAGGACCTTGTGATGGAACCAAGGTTCCAGCTTGAGGACATGCAGCTGAGTTCCGACCTCTTTTTTCCTACAAGCTCTGTGTCCTGGAAATGCCCATGGGCCTCCCAGGGCCTCCTCAATCACCCAACCTGCACGATGGGGGCGAGGCAAGAAATAGCTCCCTCAGGACGTCCTCAGGTGTAGAAGAGACAATAGCGACAACACCTGTGGTCTGGTTTGCATGTGTCTGATGCACACACTTAGAGATGAAAGAATGACAAGAAGGGGTGGGATGTAGTGTGGAGTACCCCTCAAAACAGGACTGGGTTCCAGCTGTGTGACCTTGAGAAAGTCACTGCCCCTCTGGGCCTCATTCCCAGGTCTGCACCTTTAAGAGGTGGAAATTAGGGGAAATTCAGATACTTCCATTCACTGGCATGAAACCTTGCACGGTCTCCTGTTTGACAGAATCAGACCCAAGTGCCTCGTGTCGGCCTATGTGGTGGGCAGCCTCCACCATGGCTCCTGGTGCTCACTGTCTTCTGCTGTGCGCGTCCTTGTGGAACACACAGTGGTCAGAAACTGGCTTCTGAACAGAATGCAGCCAAGGTGATGGGATGGCACGCAACCCAGGGTTAAGAATAAAAAGCCTGGCCCTTCCTTCTTACTCATTTTCTCCAGCCCCCTCCCTCTTTCCCTCCTCCTGTTTCCATCTTTCTGTCTCTCTCTCTGCCTCTTAATTCTCTGGAACTGGGGGAGCAAGTGTGCATGTTTTCAGTTGCCCTATGAAGAGGCTCCATAGGAGAGAATGGAGGGAATGATCGGCCAACAGACACGCAGGATCTCAGATTTTCAGTCCAAACAAAACCCATCAACACGCATGTGACTGAACTTGGGACCAAACCCTCCCCAAGTCGAGCCCCAGTAGAGACACAGGCCCTGCTTCAGAGAGACCTTGAGGCAGAAGCACCCAGCCGAGCCGTGCCCTCTTCCTGGCACACAGAATTTGTGAGATGTTAAGGATTTGTACTTTTTGGGTGCAACCTCTTGGAGCAATGTCGTCAGAGAGCGATGGCAAAAAGCACAGCCTACCAGTTCCCACCACATGGCCCTGCCGTGCCCCCATCTGCCCTCCACTCCCTTCTCAGGCTCCTTCTCGCCACACCCCCACCCTCTGCCCTTCTCTGGTCACACTCACTTCTTCCTGTGAGTCTCTGCACCAGCGGTGCCTTCTCCCTGACTCTCAAACTGTTCCCAGACACAGGCCGGCGTGCCTCTCATCTGTCACTCTGCTCACAGCAAATGTCACTTCTGTGAGGCCTTTCAGAGCCTCCCAGGCACAGGCTCCACTGTCACAGGTCTCCCACCTGCAAGGGCATATCATCATGTCCTCCTTCTTGGTCTCATCTGGATAAAGTGAGTCCATGAAGGAGGGCTTTCTGCTTGGCGGACGAGGAGGCAGCTTCTTCCGGTTTCCTCAGGATCATGACTGTCTCTTCTGGGCTGAATGTTTCCCCTCCCAAGTCCATTGTGAAAGGAAATTCTCATTCCCTTGCTTTCAAGGGTCTGGTTTCCCCAAGAACTCAGGGAGACTGGCCTCTCCCTGGAATGCGGCACCAGCCCCTACACCCAAAGCCAGAAAATTAGCACCCAGCTTGAAACACCACCAGATCCTGAAGTCAGTTCCTGCTGAGGCCTCCCATCCACTTTGTAATCCCATGGGAACTCCTGAGCTCACCTTTCCCCTCACACCCAGCTCCCAGCCTGCCCTTGGCTTCTTAGAGGAACAGTGGGATTTCCCAGAAGCACTCCCAGACTGGGCAAGAAATGTTTTGAAATGTTCTCCATGTATTTTCCAGGACATGGGATATGGGGAGAAGTCATTTTGGTTGTGTATGTGCAAGAGTTTTGATGCAAATAGCATCTTTTTCAGACAGAGATCAAAGAGTGGGGCTACTGGGTATAACAAGAAAATGGATACACTGAGCCAACGTCTTCATGGTGTGAAGTCATAGGGAGCAAAGAACATGGTTGAGAGCAGAGAATATGGAGCCACAACTTATGTTCAAATTCCAGCTCAATCACTTCCTTGATATTGGTAGAGGGCAAGTTATTCACCTCATCGGTGCCTCCCTTTCTTCATCTGTTGTCGGCAAGAATGATAAGCGTACCTAATTTGTGAGAATACGGAGAGTATTAAAGGAGTTAATGATTCAAAACGCTTGCAACATCCAGCACATTGCATGCCCTGTACGCATACATTATGAATGAAATGCAAATGTTCTTCTGACGCTATCTGTTTGCTCCAGACGGGAGACTAGGGGCTGGAAGGAGGTAGACAGCACTCCCTGAGACAGCACGTATCGATGAATGAACAACACTGTTGAAGGCATTACCAATGGCACATCCACCTCCCTATGGACATTCCCAGGCACAATCACACCCAAGCATCCCTCCTCTGTCCTGCATCATCTTCTGGGATTCTATCCAGGAATCACGGGGGCTTCTTGAACCCTGGGACCCACACCCACTACAGGTTCTCTTCTCTCTGGCAGCAAACCCCAGGCCTTGTCCTAATGGCTGCAGCCCACAGGCTCTTCACTCTGATCCTTTTCTTCACTTGAGGGAGAAGTGCCATCCCCAGAGCTGGGCACACACAGTGTGAGCCTTGGAGGGAATGTCTCCCTGGCCGGTGGCAGGTGGAAGAGCACCGTGAAGGAGTGGGATTTGGGGAGAGTCCTCCAGGTGTGGTCAGCCAGGGCATTTTTCAGCAAGGACTTGTCTGGTTGGTGGACCTTGGTGGCGAAAGAGTGGCGGGGGCAGCATGTTTCAGAGGTCCTGGCACAAGACGATCCATAGGATGGTCTTCAAGTCAGAATCAGCCTAATGAGGTCCAGCTCAATCCACGTTCATCTGTTCCCTGACTGGCTCACTAATCCAGGAGTGATTTACAAGAGTGATATTCGTGTTCTAGCATCTTTTCATTGATTGGCAGGAGCTATTATTCTTTACAAAACTTGTATATTTTTACATAGGAAAGGAAAGGTGAGTTCTGTAACAACGCTTCTTACAAAGTTCTCCCTAATGTATTGAATCACTAACAGAATCCACCGCTGGGAACCTCTCGAAAGATCCTGATCTTTACTCTCTGGTGTTAGATCTTCCTGGTTGGTAAATTCTCTTGACTCCTGGCTGCTTTCCTGAGGTTCGTCCACTTAGGACAATGTAGGACTGCAACCTCTTGCCACTTGAGAAGAGTAGTGCAACTCTATGATGACGTTGGTCTTGTTTTCTATGTGTGTGTGTGTGTGTTTGTGTGTGTGTGTGTATGAGACTGTTTTCTGCATCTTGCCATGCATTCAGATCGACTCCTTTCCTTGGAAAAATTGTCCCTAACCACGTTCTCTGGGCTTTATTCTCATGGCTTGAACAGTGCTGTACAACAGTAGAATTTCTCAATCTGTCTTATGGAATTTAATTTTTTTTAGTAGCCACATTTAAAAAAGTAAAAATAAACAGGTGAAACTAATTTTAATAGTATATTTAAACCCATTATAACCAAGCTATTACCATTTGTCCATGCAATCTATATAAAAATTAACAATGAAATAGTTCACATTCTTTTTTGTTTTAATTGGGATCTACTAATCCATTTAGAGCACAGTCTTCATTCGTCAGTTGTATATTTTCTCATCTGCAGTATCTGTGTTGAGATACTATAATGCTCACAGAGGTAACATAAGATTCACTTATCTAAGGAGCTCCAAGCTTATCAAAGTTTCCCACTGAACAAGCATGTCAGATGAATGATGAAAAGCCCCTATTGGTCTAGTAAGAAAGGAGTCAGTGTGGCCTTACAAGGGAACAACCCATAGAATGGTGAGGGCAGATGGAGCATGGGGTTTTCTGAGGAGGTGTTTGCAGGTGAGGCCACAGAAACACATAAGGTAGATGACCTTTTCTTACTGGTTCATGTCAAAAGGGAAGGAGAAGAGACAGCAATTTCTCTGTGAAATATCAGGCAAGTTAAGGGACCCTGAATATGTATGAAGGAAAAAGAAATGTGGGGAACATTGAAAACAGGCTTTGTGGAAAATCAAGGCATAAATATGCCAATCCATAAAAGAAATTAGAATTTCCAGGCATTAGGGATGCTTCCCAGTTGATGCAGCTGATTTTGCATTTACACTGGTACCAAAAAAATCCTGTTTTGTCATAAGATCATAAGATTGGCAGCAGCTAAGGCCTGGCTGATAATCAGGATCTTCTGGGGTTGAAATTTTACAAGACACATATGATGAGCAGTAAGAAATTTTGGACGGCTCCAAGGGAATTACTGAGATCACAGACCACAGATTGCAGGAATGGCTGGGTAGGAGAAGAGAAATTAAGCTGAGAACACGGTGATGTGGCATCACTTCCGATCTTGAGGAATGGGTATCTGTTGTATGAGTGTTTGACCAAAATCCGGCCATCAGGGATTTGTGTGGGTTAATACGTTTCTGAATTATTTATTTTTGAACATGATCCTTTGGGTTGATGGAAACATGTGGGACAGGGGAGTCAGTCACTCAGAGTTGGGCAGATGACAATTTCACAACTGGTTCAAGCTCTAAAGGAGCTATGAACACCAGCTGGTCAATGGGAGACACTATCTGCACAACAGATCCTTAGCAAAGCACATATGTTTATAATATCCAAAGGACTCTTACAATCCAATAGTTTAAGAAGACAAGTGACACTTCCCTGCTTACTAGGAGACAGCAGTTCAGGCATGTGATGAGCACCAGGAGTCCTGCCAAGCAGATGAGGACGATGGCCCAGAAGGGGAGGTCTGGGGAGACAAATGTTGGGCTGAGCCACCTCCTGCTATTCTCCCAGGGCTTCTGCTGTTGCCCACTGTGCTCAGCAGTCCTTCACATGGTCTGGCCACCTTTCATCATCAGCCAAGACCCTGTGTGCAAGGTGCCCTTTGATGAGGCACAGCATTGAGATATGAAGCACAAGCCCCACCTGGGCTAGGACTTCCTTGAGACTCACTCGAATTCTCAGTCAAGGCATCACTTCTGTTGGCAAAGTACCCTGGAAGTCAATAAAATGGAGAATACATGTGAATGTGTTTTACTTTTTTAAATAAAATTTTTGAAACAGGTAGAAAAGGAGAACAATATTGGAAACATCCATGACCTGATTTAACAATGTAAACTTCATCCAGTTAAACCATGTTTCATCCAATGTGTAAATTATTCAGACCTGCCACCCATGCTTTCTCCCATATTTTCACTGGAATATTAAAGTCAAGTAGACATCCTGATATTTCACCCCATTTCAGTTTGCATATCTGAAAAATTAGGACACTTTGCTACATAATCCAAGGCCATGATCACGTTACAAGAGTGTAACAAATTAAATCAAATTTATACCTCTGGGCACAGAGGACTGAAATTGCACCAGGCCATCTTATGATGGTGAGGGGGAGCATGGGCCATCACTTGGCAAGACCATGGGTAAATTTGTAAATTCCCTCTCAAATGATTTCTTCCCTGTCTAGAAGCACATTCCTCCCCT
Source organism: Equus asinus (assembly GCF_041296235.1). Classification (NCBI taxonomy): domain Eukaryota; kingdom Metazoa; phylum Chordata; class Mammalia; order Perissodactyla; family Equidae; genus Equus; species Equus asinus. Next base: position 21,392 of record NW_027225358.1, on the reverse strand, counting down.
TCTCCTTTACCATGTGTTTCATACTCATATGCCAGGATTCACCTACAGTGGAATTTCCTTCAGGATGTCTTCTCTGATTACCAATCCCAAGTATGGAATGGCTCGCATCAAATCATTTATAACTTTCAATCATCTGTTCCTGTTATTGCCAACTACGCCATCTACTCTAGGGGGTAGAGACACAGAGCACTCATTGGGCACCGGGGGAGGGTTGCAGGTCCCCCTACTTGTGCAACCTCTCTCCAGGTCACTTCTTAGAGATGTGTTGTCCAATATGGAGTGGCAAATGCCTTTTTACATTAAAATTAATTCTAATTAAATAAAATTAAAAGTCTAGTACCTCAGTAACATTAAAAATCAGTACCCATAAAAACCAATGACAATGCCGCCCTTCAAGTACTCAATAGTCACATGTGGCCTGACAAATGGAAATGGCGAGCAATAGGATATATTGGAGTATATGAGGAAGCCATTTGGTGTAAACCTAATCGGCCTGACTTTCTTTCTCCACAGGGGCCTGACACGGTCATCAAGCATGCATTGCATATCTGCTTTAAACATTTCCTATGGCAAGAACAAATGCCCTTAAGATAAAGGTGCAACTTCCCCCAACACTGGCGTTTCCTTAAGGATAAGCATCTTTCCTTAGGCTAGGAGCTGATTGTTGTGCTCATCTTTGACCACCCAGCTCACCTGTGACCACTCAGCTCAAAACAACAGACCTGCCATTCTGCTGTGTCCACTGAGACAGCAGACCTACCTGCTGTGTCCATCAATCGCTGTGCCGACAGAGCAGTCTCGTGACCATTGTAAAAGGGACATTTCAATCACATGTGAAACATCCTGTTTGGGGGTATATAACCGCTCTGTACACCCCACTTCTTTGGTGCCCTTCCTTCCACTGGGAAGAAAGGCCCTGAACCATGGTCCTCACATTTTAGCTCAGAATAAACTCACCCAAATTTTCATTTATAGATTGGTTACGGATTATTTTCGTCAACATTTCCTGGCATAGTCGTGGCAGGATGTCAAAGAAACCCAAGGGAGACCACTGGAAATCTACACTGAACCAGCATTTGGTACCAATAGGGGCCCATTGAGCCCCCCTGGATCACTGCATTCTTCAGGTGACCCTGGTGAATTCTCCTGAAACCCAGACCTCCTGATTTTATGTTGACAGTCCAAGAGCTTACATGAGCTCGTTAAGGTCTTAAGACTATTTGTCTTAAGGGGTACCGGTACATACCCTCGGTAAGAGGAACCTAGGAGGAATTTGCTAGGCCAGAGCAGCCTTGAGGAACTTTGGAGTGAATGGGGAAGGCTGACCTTTTTAATTTGGCTTTAAAATTGGAAAGAATTGCATCTGTAAAGTCTGAACAAACTGCTTGATAGAGAAATGAGAGGCTGCAGGGGTTCAGCTCTGAAGAAAAGGGACTCCTGCTCCTCCTGGCCTTTACCAAAAGGAGTCCTTAGGTGACTAAGGGCCTCAGCAGGAGTGTCAGAGGATCAATCCTCAAGAAGTGCAGCGGTCCCATAGGGAACTCTATTATCATTCACGTTACCTAGTTATGGGCCACTCCTTCCTCCCCATGTCATCCTGCCACCACCAGCCGCAAGCCAAGCCTGCAAGAGTGAGAAGAGCCAGCTGCGGCCGCCCACCCAACCCCGGGGAGAGCCCCGTGGAGACCGGTCACCCTGACCCCAGTGGGAGCCCGGCTGTGACATTCAGTGATGATTGGCGTGTGTGGTTTTAGCCTCCGAGCTGTGGGGAGATGGGATGCAGCTACAGACAAGAACCCACGGTGAGGGCCTGGTGCTGGAACAGCCCCATCTTCACCCCAAAAAGGGGGGACAGTGCTGTTTGCAGGACGCTGCCCTGAGACTTGGTTTGAGGCATTTTCTGAAGGGCCCAAATCGTCTGACCTCTTAAGCCCTCTCTGAGGATGTGCTATCTCCCCAGGTGTCTGTGACTTTGTCCTCATGCTCCGTGCTAATTCTGCACTTTTCCCCCGTGTTCAGGCTCCCTCATTTTTTGCCGAGCCAGGTCATGTTGGGGTGGCCATCTGCTGCCTGTGGGGAGGATTTTGGGGCCTCATCCCAGCCCTGCAGGAGAGCTCGGCGAAGGGTCTGCAGCATCCCGGGCACAGCCGAGGATGCAGTGATGACTCCTGGCACCAGCCACTCTGAATTAGAGAGAAATGCGTGTTGTGCAGGTAGTGACTTAGCAATAAGTTTAACGAAGTGTGTTTGCCTCTGACTCTTCGAGGCGGAGTCTGAGGGAGGCTGTAGCTCCTGGAAGGTGATCCCAGAGGCAGGGGGACCAGGTAAAGACGGGGAGGCAGAAGCTCTGTGGGGCTGTGAGTTGAGTGGTGGCCCCCACAGGCCCTGGGCCTCCATCCCTCATGCCTGCTGACTGGCATGTGGACCACCCGCCTCTCAGCACCATCACCCAAACAGCCGCAGGGAGCCACGGGCAGCGAGGTCCCCGGTGGCAGGATGTGACTCCCCACTCCTGGGCTGTGGTCCTGCCTGTGGCCAGCGAGCTAGTTGGAGAAGCTGTCCCTGCCTCAGTGGCTGGAGCTGCCAGTCCCCACCACTGGGGTTGCAGTCGCCTTCGCTGACTCGAGGGGCCCAGCTCCACGGTGTCAGCTCTGGTCTCCAGAGGACAGCTGACCCTCTCTGCACACTGACCAGCCACGCTTCACCTCCACCTAGCTCACTGAAGACCACCCTCTGTGGGCCAGGACCTCAGTAGGGAGCCTGGGCCAGCACAGCCGTGTCACCAGCCCTCATCACCACCTACCCTGTGCCAGTCCTTGTGGGTCCACCCGCCCCGTTTCCCTGGGTCCTGATGGTTTGTGTTCTCGGGGTTTAATCTGTTTGCAGGATTTCTGTCTGGCATTGTGCTGGGATCTGACCCTGGTCATTATTCTAGAAGAGCGGGGGGAGACCAGCCGAGGTGAGGAGGACGATGCTTACACAAGGCCTGGGAGGCCTGGCATGACCTCTGGCCTCCAGGTAAGGGGGCCTCTGTCCTCTGTCAGGGAGAGGGACTGCCCCTTCCAGCTCAGAGAGCCCAGGACTCCAGGGGCGCCTGTCTGAACCTCCCTGACCAGGCTCCGGGCACCCTCACTGCCTGTGGGTACTGACCGCGATGTGGAGGGCCGTGAGGGCCCACAGCTACCACCCCGTGGATCAGCCACACGCTGGCCATGCCAGGGGAGCAGCTGCAGCTGTTCAGCCTTCACGGCAGGCCCCCAGGGATGCCATGCTCTGTCTTCAAGGCTCTGCAGCTGCCTTCCACAGTCTTTCACCATGCAGCCCCTTCACCTGCCCAGCCGTCTACATCACCAGGAAACCCAGGCTCCCCTCCCACTCCCTCCACCGAGATTCTCTGTAAATGGGATGTCAGCTATGACGGGGTGATCACCACCTCACCTTCCAGGGGCCAGGGCCCTGCCAGCCCCTGAGCAGGGTGCCCACCTGCACAGTCCCTTCCTGGGGCTCTGCCCTCAGTGCTCCACCCCAGAATCTGGGCTGAGACGATGCCTTCTAGAGAGGCGACCCCAGGGAGCAAAGGTGAGAAGAGAGCCAACAAGGTCCTCATTTCTACCGGAAGGGAATCATCCAGTCATCCAGATGATTCTGGAATGACCTGGAACCATCTATAGCTGCTGGTGCCTCCTTCTTGCCTTCTCAGACCAAACTTCCTTCTGTCTGTCCCTGTGGCCTGAGCCACTTGCAGCTCCTCACTGGCCCCTCCACTGCCCGTTACTGAGCCTCGTGCGGTGCGTCACCTACAGACCAAACTTGTCACATGCCACCACCTACAGACCAAGCTCGTCACATGCCACCACAGCTCTCACAGACCAGGAGACCAGAGAAGACGTGAGGTAAGCTCCTGCAACAGACTCTGTGGCCCTCTGATAAACACACAGGCCATTAGGAGGCTGTTCTCCTTGCTCCTGCCAGCAGCAGGGGAAGTAGGTGGCATGAGGGGCCTCGAAAATATGTCCACAGGGGAGCTACTGTAGGGAAAAAAGGGTCACCACCAACAAACCCCATCCAGTCCAATCGGCTTTGTGGCCAGGAAGCCAGGGGGACCTTCTCTGCCCTGGGCCCTCGTCCCAGGGAGGCAGCCCTGGCAGCGTCCTTATTGTCCCCGGCTCCTGGGACCGGGACTCTCGAGGTGCCCATACCAGGGTGGTTTGCATGGCCAGGAGCAGATGTTTCCCTCTGGGCCCTCTGGGGCTCAGGATGACCCCGCCCTGCAGGTGGCAGGAAGGGGGCCCGGTGGCTGGAGCCAATCTGGTTCTAACTTTCCATTCCTGTTTTCATTGGCAAAGGGCCCCAGCTAATGTGACAGAGGAACTCCACTCAGATGAAGGAAGATGGCTGGGTCCTGGCTGCTTTGCAGTCTGCTCAGGTCAACACACATTTATTGAGTTCCTACTGCATTTTCTTGGGTCACTTGGGAGATTTTATTGAGTACCTACTGTGTGCTCAGCACTCTCCTATGTGCTGGGGATGCGACCTTGAGCAAAGGTGTCAGTTTAGGTCCTTCGGGAAGCCAGCAACAAGACAGAGTTACACGTGCAAGAAATGTGATGGAAAATGTCTGTAATAAGTGGACAGGGAGCATGAGCAAGCATGGAGAGGCGCCAGCCCACAGAGGAGGTGGGCAGGAGGTGGGCAGGGAGCCTCGGCCAGTCTGCTGGGTGCTCCAGGGCAAAGCCTGTCATAGCCGAAGTTCCCGAAGGCACTGCAGCTGGAGGCTGTCAGCTTCTCTGGAAAGGTGATCTGAGCAGCCCACCTCCACGGCGAGATGGGTGCAGCTGGCATCTTGTTGGGGGATGCAGGGGACAGACAACACAGCAAGCAGCAGTCGCACTCCCCTTCTAATACAGAGACCCAGGGACAGTGTCTTAAAGGAAGGAAACATGCTCATTCTTCCCTCCACTGCTGAGGACAGGATGTGGTGGTAAAACACCTTGAGCCACGTGGGTGAGAGAAATAGGGAGAGCCAGAGAGGAGCCCGGGTCCCTGAAAGACTGCGAGGAGCAGAGTCGCCACGCCAGCCCTGCACTGCCTACCTGCAGGCTGCATGCGGGAGAAATGGACTTCCCTCTGCTCACGCCACTGCTGTTCCACGCACCTGGACCCTGAATATGGGGATCCCATCTCTTTGTCCAGAACAGGACATTGTCCAACAAATAGCGGCTGGAGAAAGATCGGATCAGGCCGCAGGCCCCCACCTCAGCAGGGGAGGTTAGTTGGGGGTGGGGGAAGCAGATGGAGGAACTCCCTTTGGGTATGATGACTTTTTCTATTGATAAAATATGTATAATGTAAAATTGACCATTTTAACCATTTTAAGTGTATGGTTCAGTGGCATTAAGTACGTTCACATTATTGTACAACTATCACCACCATCTGTCTCCAGAAATTTTTCATCTTTTCAAACTGAAACTCTGTACCCAGTGAACACTAACTCCCCATCCCCCATCTGCCGGCCCCTGGCAGCCACCCTTCCACTTTCTGTCCCTATGAATTTACCTATTCCAGGGACCTCATATATGTGGAATCCCACAGAGTTTGTCTCCTTGTGTCTGGCTCGTTTCACTCAGCATGATGTCCTCAAGGTTCACCCACGTTGTTGCAGGTGTCGGTGTTCCCTTTTGAAGGCTGAATAACGTTCCATTGTAGGCACATGTCACATTTTGTCTATCCACTCACCTGTCGATGACGCTTGGGTGATTTCTACCTTTTGGCTATTGGGATAATGCTGCTGTGAACACAAGGGTACAAATATCTGTTTGAATCCCTGCTTTTGGTTGTTTGGAGAATCTATGTGTATGCCCAGCAGTGGAATTACTGGATGACATGTTAATTCTACAAGTGACTTTTAATGAGTTATGAATATAGTGTCTCAGGATGAGAGCTCTAAGACTAAGTTGAAAAGACAACATTCCGGGGAAGCCTGTGAGAGAAGCTGGTACACCTGGAGGAAGGTGGTCCTGGGCAGCCCTTTATAATGAGCTCATCCTCCCACCTACCAGCAGGTGCAGGCCCCCACATCCCTACCCCAGCTGCCCCCAAATCTGCTCCCCACATTACCCACAGCTGCCCTCGGCCTCAGCCCACCTGCCCAGCTCCCACAGGTTACAGGGAACTGCTAGGGTCCTCTTCGTCCAGGCTGTCACCCCACATGACCCCTCAGTGCACATGCATGCTTTCATCTGGTACCCAACCAGTGAAACAGCACGTGTTGTGACCAGGCTCCAGTGTCCCCTTCATGGGCCATGGATAGGTTGTCACAGGTAAACAACCACAGGTGACTTGCTATACCTTCTGACTGAAATGTAAACCCCCAGTGGGTGTGTATGTGGATGTTTCCAGAGGAGTCCTCAGCTTCCTCCTAGTTTCAGGCTTTATCACTCAAAAGAAACCCCCACAAGCAGAAACCCAATGTCCTCTTCACCACTCTGCACCCGGGCACTGGACGCTGTCTGCTCACTCGGCTGCCTCCTTGCCTCGGCTAGCTCTGTCTTCCCTCCCTGGACCCCCCAGCTCCTGCTCACTTGGCATATTCGGATCTTATTAATCCTTCAAGGGAAACTCCTCCTGAATTTGCCTGGGTCCTTCCCAATTTGGAGAGATCCCATGGTACCACGGTAGCGTGTCCCCCTTCCTGCCTTCTGTTCTGAGGCACAGACCAGCAGTTGGTTCTCAGAGCACCCTGCCTGCGCCAGGAGCCTCGGTGCTGCCTGTGGATAGACTGATCGACAGAAGTGTTAGAAACGCAAATTCCTGGGTCCTGCCCCAGACCTCCTGACTCAGGAACTCTGCCCCCAAATTCTGCCCCGGGGTGAGCCGGCAATCTGTTTCACTGGCAGGGAGAGTTCCAATTTGAACCTCGTTGGGCTCTGGGAGGACCGAATGAATCAACGCTCGAGGATCGGCAGCAACAGATTCTCACAGGTCTCACCTTCCTCCTTTCTCTCCTTTTTTAATTGAGGTATAGTTTACAGCAAAGTGCACAAACTTAGGGTACAACGTGTTGCCTTTTTACAAACGTGTACCCCGCAGTAGCCACAGCCCAGATGAGAATCTAAAACATTCCCAGCAGCCCGGAAGGCTCCCTCACGCCTCCTCCCAGCCAACAACCCCCCAGGAAGCCACTACCCTGATTCCATCACCATTGATTAGTTTGACCTGTTTGCGACCTGCGTGTAAATGGAGTCATGCAGTTGGCACTCTTTGTGTGTCTGCATGCTCTTGTCCCACTTTGTGACATTCGTCCAAGTTGCCGCGTGAGGGAGGATTCGCTCTTTTTCTTTGCTGCGTGGTGTCTCCTGGTGTGAACACAGCACACTCTGTCCAGGCTGCTGTGCGGAGGGCTTGTTTACGGTGGTTGTAGAATGTGGTGGCATCGTTTGCGTGGACATAAGCACCTGTTTCGCCTGGATGCCAGACCCCTTCCCGCGCATTCTGAGCCCTGCTCCAAGCTCTGCGAGGGCGCGGTGTCCTCCTCTGTCCCTCTGCGGCCTCCTCCGAGCTCTGCGAGGGCACGGTGCTCTCCTCTGTCCCTCTGCAGCCTGATGGGCAGTGCTTCCTGGGAGCCAAGTCCCCGCAGGGCCAGGTTGCCTCCAGCTGAGGGAGGTCTTCTTCCAGCTCAGCCAGGAGTTGGACAGTCCTGTCCACGGCGGCAACGCCAGGCCTGAGCTCTGGGCACTGTCACCCAGAAGGCCTGAGGCATGTGGTTTTACAGGCTGGGTGCCGAGGCTGATGGCATTCTGTTGGCGTCCTCTCTGGGGGGCTGGGGCCTCAGCGTCGGGACCCCTGCTCTGCACAGAGCAGTGGTGTAAGAAATGCTTTCTCCTGTGACGGTGTGGTGGTGTGGTGCCCTTCTCTGCATGTTTTCCAAACACGGGAAAAGTTTCTAAAACATCACACAGCTAGCTGATTCTCAAGCAGGGGCGGCAGACGTGTGTATGGAGCAGTGGGTGGAGTTGCCTACATGCCCACAAGGGGGTCACCCTGGAGGTCAGGTGATGCGGCACAGAGGTTGGGCTGAGATGCGGCTGCAAGCTCAGCCTGTTCTCCAGAGGCCAGGAGGCCAATGCCAGGCAGTTGTGGCCTCTTCAAACCACCCCAACCTGACGCCCACTTCTGGCTCAGGTTGCCCCAGCTCCTCCATACAGAGCAGAGGAAGCCCCAGGAATCCAGAGATGAGGGGCAGGTTGAGAAGATGGGGTGAGTGGCACCAGGGTCCCTCCCCTGTTGAGTCACAAGAAGGGAATGAAAGCAGGGCGTGGGCTGAAGCTGAGAGGCCCCAGTCTTGCCCTCTCAGGGCCTCACCTGGCACCGAGGTGAATCGAACCTGCCAAACCCTGGGAGGGCTTTCTTTGGGGGTAAAGTGCCTGCCACCTCCACCCAAGGAGACTGGGGAGAAGCTAGGAGAGCAGGAAGAAATTGGATTAGCCCTCAAGCAAGACACTCCCACCCAAGCCTGGGACGCTGGGAGGCATCGCTGGGAGCCATCTCTCAAAGGAAGTTGCGACATCTTCCTTGGGTCTAATTTGGGTTTTGGTTTGGGGCCAACCAGGCCTATCTTTACGGCTCTGAGAACGTTTTCAAGTGGTAGACATTGTTTCCAAGACAGCACTCAGTGAACACTAGCCTCGGCTCCCCGCCCGGCTCCCTGGGGAGCCTGCAGGGTTAGCCACATCGCAGAGCTTCCAGACAGGGGAAGGTAGCCACTGGCAGCAAAAGGGACGAAGGGCTCAATTTGTTCATGTACAAATAATGGCAAGTTTCATGGAGTGTTTGGTGTGTGCAGGACACAGTCTGAGTACTTCACATGCAGGAGCTCCCGAAACCCTCACAACAACCCCTTTCACAGAGGGGAAATTGAGGCACGCTGAGGGTGAGCAGCCCAGCCAGGGTGGCAGAGCCAGCAGGCAGCAGAACCAGACCTTGACCCAGGCGGTGCTGTGGCGCCCTTGCCCGCACAAGCTGGATGCTGCCCCTCTGCTGCGGCAGCTCTTCATGAGCATGGGCCCCTGTGGGTCCTCACAGCCACCACAAACTGACAAGGAAAACACAGGGACAGACTGAGAACAATGGGCAAAGGAGGCAAACAGACATTGCACCAAAGGGAAAAACAAAGCTGGGAATATCCGTAATCAAAGCAGACAATGAGAGCCATGAGGGACGTCTTGAACTGGCAAATGTTTGAATGATTTCTAATAGCTCCGAGCGTGCCGGGAGCTGCCGAGCAGGCGCCCTGCACTGGGGCTCTCCCGCCGGCAGAGCATTCTGGAATCCTGGCCACGCGTGGCGGGACCTGCAGAATGCCTTTAGAAGACTCCCCCGGGTCTCCCTCCTCAGAATCTTCCTGAAGAGACTGGTCAGAGCTGCAGCAGAGATGAGCATTTAAAGTTGTTCACTGCAGCATTATTCACAGTGGTGAAAAGGCAGAAAAATATACACATTCTGACAGAGGGGAATACCCAAAGAAACCTTGGGCAGGCTGCTAGAGAGCCATTAAAAGTGGTATTTTTGAGGAAATTTTTGTAACACAGGAAAATGCTCATGAGATGATGTTACACAAAAAGGGCAGGATACAGAACTATGCGTATTTTGGAAAAGATGCCAAGATTGCCCATGAGCGGGTTGATGAGGCTGCCTCCGTGAGCGGACAAGGGCCTGGGGCCTGGGTGGTGGGGCCCCTGCCTCCCTGCGCGTGCCGTGTGAGCAGCTGGAACCTCTGCTGTGTGCACACGTTACCTTTAAATGTTCTATCCTGAAATAATTTCAAACCTACAGAAAATTTACAAGCATTAAAAAATAACGTTCTTATAGCCTTCACCTAGAGTCACCCGTTGTTAACATTTTATGACCTTTGTTTTCTCCCTCACTCTTTGTAATAATGCATGGTATAATAATATATTATATATTGCACATTATAAGTTATATATAGGCCTGGCCCAGTGGTGCAGCAGTTAAGTTCGCATGTTCCGCTTCGGTGGCCCAGGGTTCACCGGTTCGGATCCCGGGTGTGGACATGGCACCACTTGGCAAGCCATGCTGTGGCAGGTGTCCCACGTATAAAGTAGAGGAAGATGGGCACAGATGCTAGCTCAGGGCCAGTCTTCCTCAGCAAAAAGGGGAGGATTGGTGGCAGATGTTAGCTCAGGGCTAGTCTTCCTAAAAAAAATGTTTTTAAGTTATGTTATATATAATATGCTCTGGTTATACATAGTGATACATCGTATGTACATGTATGGGAAGTTGCCTTCTGAGCCATCCGTGCATAGACTGCAGACCTCATGCCCTTCACCCGCAATTACTTCAGTGTGATCTCCTAAGATCCTAGGATCAAGGGCATTCTCTATGGTGGTCAAACTCAGACCGTATTCAAACTTTGCCATGTGTCCCAACAGCATCCTCTGTGTTACTTTCCCCCTGATCCACCACCCAAACCAGGACCTCGCACTGCCTTCAGGCGTCACATCTCTCTTTTCCTTCCACCCTGGAACGATTCCTCAGCCTGTCTTTGTTTTTCATGACCTTGATTTTTTTAACGTGTGTAGACGGTTGCTTTGTATATTGTCTCTGCTTTCGGTTCGTCTGATGTTTTCGCGTGATTAGCTCCATGCTGTGCGGGTTTGGGATCTCACAGCAGTGACACTGTGTCTGTCCTTGTGCATCCTATCAGGAGTCACCCAAAGTCGGCTTCTCTCATCACTGGTGTTGTTGACCTTGACCTCTTGGTTAGGGTAGTGTCTGCCAGGTCCTCCAGTGTGGAGGTAATTGTTCCCTCTGTCATTAATAAGTAAATTTTTTTTTTTGAGAAAGATTAGCCCTGAGCTAACGGCTGCCAATCCTCTTCTTTTTGCTGAGGAAGACTGGCCCTAAGCTAACATCTGTGCCCATCTTCCTCTACTTTATATGTGGGACCCCTGCCACATATAAAGCCAAGCAGTGGCTTGCCAAGCGGTGCCGTGTCCGCACCTGGGATCCAAACCGGCGAACCCTGGCTGAAGCAGAAGGTGCGGAACGTGCACACTTAACTGCTGCACCACCGGGTCGGCCCCATGTCATTAGTAAGTAATTTCTGAGTGATGTTCTGTGTGAATATCCTATTCCCCACCAAGCTTTTACTCATAGTTTAGCATCCATCAAAGGCCTGACAATTATTATCCCGATGATTCCAAGTGTGTGTTACTTTCACAATTTAAAGTAAAACTTACTTTTAGAAAACTCGTGATTTTTCATAAAAAAAGGTGAGGGATAGATGAAACAAGATTGGAAAAATGTTGACAGTTGGTGAGGCTAAGAGATGCATGCTCTCGTATAGTTATTCTATTTTTCTCCACTTTCGTGTATTTGAACATTTCTATACTAAAAGCTTTTTAAAAAGTTATTTTACACTAATTAATAGTATTCATGCTAAAATTGTCTTCAACTTAGTTTGAAATGCATGAAAACATAAGGGAAATGGAAGGACGGCTAGAGGCCGAGGTGGGGGGGGATGGAGAGAGGTGTCTGAAGACCGGAGGGCTCGCGAATGCAGCGTCACAAGGTGAGAGCCTGGGAGGTCTTTGTGGGATTCTGCCAACTGCTTTGGATGTTCAAAATTTGTCGTAAAATGTGGGGGGAAAAGTGTTTATTCCTAAGTGGAGGGTTATCTTATCATTCTGTTATACTTTTCTGTGTTTTTAAATCTGCTATAAAGAACACAAGTTACTTTGTTTTTTATATTTATATTCGATGCTCAGTAATTCAGAGGCTCTAAGAGATGGCTGGCCAGAAGTCCTGCCCCACGGCGAGGGATGAACAGGTTGTCCTCTTGGCTTCTCTGAGGATGGCCCCGGGTCTGAGGAAGGCCTGCGCTCCAGCGTGTTTGGGACTGGTCTCCATGGACAGAAACACTGAGGGTCCCTCAGGAACTGAGGGCAGGTGCCCCTTTGAAGAGGAGCGGCTCCTTCCTTCCTCCCTCAGTCTCTTCCCTGGATGCCCACATCACTTCTTGGCTGGCAGACACTCAGCTTGCAGGGAGCTGCTCTCCATATGGGGCACAGGTTTGGGGGCCCTCTGTGCACACTGTGCCCTCCAGCATGCTTTTCTGCTCACTCCTCTGTGCCCCCAGGAAGGAGAGTGGGGGCAGAGAAGAAAAGCTGAAGGGAGGAGAGGCCCATGAGAACGCTTCGCACGGCAGAGCAAGGGAGGCCTGGCCCCAGCTCCCACTCTGGCCCTCCCGGCCAGGTTCCCAAATGCAGGCTCGGGCAGCTCCCTTTTCTGACCTTTTCTGAGGAGGTATTTAGTCTAACAGACAGGTTCAAATTCCAGCCTCACTGCTTGCTCGTGATGCTGGACAAGCATGTTCTCCTTTCTGAGTCTTTATTTACTCGTCTGGAAAATGGGGCTGTCCTGCGAGCTGAAGGAGATGATCCACATTAAGGGTGTACCCGTGCCTTTTGCAAAGGGCCCAACAAACGGTCACTGTCCTTCCTCCACCTGAAGCCTCTTACTGTCAGCCGCTCTTCTAGATGGGGAGCCAGCGGGCACAAGACTAGTCCTCACTCTTCTGCAATTGACAATCTAGTGAGATTTGTTATCAGTCCATGTGACAAAAGCCACTGATTTACTCATAAGTTCTGGGGTTAAATACAAGACCCCGGATGTAGAAAAGCAGTGAAATAAGTGGAAAGTGCAAGGGACATCTATTCAGATCCTCTGGGTGCCGGAGCCAACTGGTTGCAGGTGGCAGCTCAGGTGCACTCAGGTGCCTTATCACAGGGATGCTCAGAGCCGATGCTCAGGGTCCAGATTCCTCCTAGGAGCCACATGGCAGGGCCTCCAGGAGAAAGAGGGTCAAGTTCAGGGTGACCCATCCCCTGGCCCTATCAGGAGCTGACATCACTTTAGGGTCCCCTGCCAAAATACAACTACATTTTTCTTTTTTTTTAAAAAGATTGTCACCTGAGCTAACAACTGCTGCCAATCTTTTTTATTTTTCCTGCTTTTTCTTCCAAATCTACCCAGTACATAGTTGCATATTTCACTTGTCCTTCTAGTTGTGGCATGTGGGACGCCGCCTCAGTGTGGCCTGATGAGCGGTGCCATGTCCGCACCCAGGATCCGAACCGGTGAAAGCAGTTCGCGCCACCGAAGCAGAGTGTGTGAACTTAACCACTCGGCCATGGGGCTGACCCCTGCAGTTTTCTTGATTTCTCCACATCTCCCTGGGTCCTCGGCTTCCTCTGAGGTGGGCTTTGTTTTTCCAGCTGTCTTTGGTGGGACTCAAACTCAAGCCCCATGCCACAGGAAGGAGGGTGGCGAGTGGGTCATTCGTCCAATAGGGAGGGTCCTCTCCGGCAGAGCTCCCAGGCCAGGGCGCCCCCTAGGAAGCTGGTCCCACCAACTGCTGGACACCTTTGGCTGGTCTGTCTTGTGGCCAGGGTGGTAAGGGAGGGTCAAGAATCAAGACTGGGATTTGTGTAAAAAGGCCTGACCTGTGGCTCCTTCCTCAGCAGGGGTGCCGGCCTGCCAAGACCTCCAGCCACGTGTTCACGTGGGCAGGTGCTGTATAAAACTTTGCACAAGTGAGATATTTAACCACAGTGGGCTAAGCCCACCGTCTCTGTGCAGTCTGTCTTCCCTTCTGTGACACTCCTCCGGGTGTGGCGGGTGGAGTGGCCACGCGCGTTGGAGGATGGATGGGTGCTGTGGGGAGGTGAGCTGGGCTAGGCTTCCTTTGGGCTGAATGGGCTGTACTTACGTGGCTCATAGGTGCTTCCTATGGCATATAGGTGTCTAGTGCACAGGTGTACAGGTAAGTTGTTTCTAGTCACCCCAGTGTGGGATTGGCTTCCAGGAATCCTCCTTCCTCCTGGGGCTGACTCACCGCCTGGCATCAGGACACTGAGGTTCAGGGCTAGGGGTGGGGTCCTGCAGTTCTAGGTGGCATTTGGTTCATGGAGAAGAAGCAGAGTTGAAATGCATGTAGTCTGGCTGGTAAAAGTATGTGAATTTGCCGACGGTCTGCCTGCTCTTTCCCACACCCAAGGTCCTGGGAAATCGGGAGGCCACAGCTCACTGCAGTGGGACTGAGCGCACCTCTCTCAGTGGCTCCCTTCCCACCTCTGCAGACGTGGCTGCTCCAGGGGCTCTGCCGACCTTGAATGGCTTAACTGTCATCCTAGGATTTGCTTCTGAGACTGGGGTGTGTGTGTATGAAGGGAATGCCGCAAAGCAGAGAATCTCCTGGTCTTTCTCTGCTTTGAAAATGCAGATTTTTCTCACACACGGAGCTCTCCTGCTCACCCTGTTGGGTTATTTTCAATGTCATAGTGGAGATGAGTTTGGCAGTGGAGCCAGACTTCAAAACCACTTGCCGTTTCCTAACCGGGACCTGGGGCAAGTCCCCTAGCTCTGGGATCCTCAGTTTCCCCGCCTGTAGGCCGAGAACAGTCCTAACACCCATGTCATAAAGGCTGTTGGAGGGTTGGCAGGAGACGGCAGGTGCAGCACTTAACCCAGGCCTGGCGCCTGAAAACTGCTCAGCACGTGTTAGCTATTTTTCTTAACGTTACTGCGCTAGTATTTTTACTAATATTATTCACAGCCCCCCTGCGAGGAGACATCGAGCACATTAGCCCTCGTGCATGTGGGAAGGCAGGAGAGAGGGAGCAGTTGAAGACAGGAGGTGTCTTGGTCACATTCCCCAGGAGTAGGCCCTGATTTATGTGGCCTGACCATTCAGCAAGTGCCCCCAGGGGGAGCGGTGAGGAAGCGGGGGCAGCACACCGAGAAGGCAAGCAGCCAGGCAAGGCTCTGAGCCCAGGCAGAGTCCTACCACGGGGAGCTCGCCGACCCCGCAGGGCACTGAGCCGCATGCCAGCGTTTCCCAGACTGAGCTAGGATGTTGAGCTTTCACACTCTCCCAGTTAAGTTAACTGGCAGTTGCCAGTTAAGGCCATCTGGGGGGACACTTCTAGCTCTCTGCAAGGAGGAACAGTAGCTCCAGTAGCCTGAGGACCGTCCGCTCCAAGGAATTTCAGGTGCAGACAGTTGGAAGCCAAAGCAGGGGTGCGTGGGAACCTGCTCCAGGCCGAAGGGGAGTGTCCTGAGTTAGGGGACAGGAGACTGAGGCTTTGACACAGCCACGTGCACACGTAATGCTCTGTCCTCCAGCTTGCTCTCTTCACTTAATAGTTGGTCTGGAGATCATTCCAGACCAAAGCGTATAAAACTGCCTCATCCCTTTTTTTTAACAGCTGCAGTGTTCACTGAGTGGATATGTTATTATGGAGTTTATTGTCCTCTATTGATGAGTATTTAAGTTGTGTTCAATCTTCTGCTATTGCAAAAAAAAATTGTAATAAATATCCTTGTGTTAGTGTCGTTTGTACACATGCAAATATCTCGGGAAGTATGAATTCCTAGGAGTGAGTTTTTAGGTCAAGGCATGTGCATATTTAAAAAATTCTTATATCAACTTTACCAGTTTACACTTCCACTGGTAACGTTGAGAGGACTCATCTCCCATACCCACTCCAGCACAGTATTATCGAAGTTTTGAATCATTGGCAATCTGATAGGTAAAAAATGGTATTGGACTGTAGTTTCCTTTTGCACTTCTGTTGTGAATAAGACTAAACATCTTTTCATAAGTTTAAGAGTCGTCTGTATTTCCTGTTCTGTGGACTATTCGTTTGTATTCTTGCTCATTTTTTATTGCAATTTGATTTGTCTTAGTGACTTGTAGGAACTCTTTACATATTAAAGAAATTTGAGTCTGGAGCGGAATGACGCAAAGATGGAAGCAGAGAAAGTATGTTCATCCCAAAGGCTGCCCATGAGTTCTGTTACCTAAAGCTCATGGCCAGACCAGTCTTTTCCAGTGTCTGACTCTTCACTTATTCTTTGGCTCCTGTGAGCTAGCCTATGTACTCTCAGTGCATTCTTTGCATGTTTTGTTTTGGCTTAACTTAGCAGCATGGATTTCAGTCATTTAAGGAATCTTGATGGATATGCCCTCCCCCACCAGGTCGAGGTTCCAGGGGGAGGGTCTGAGTGGGGTGTTCTCCTTCCTCCAGCCTGGACTCCCTGCTTTCTCTGCAGCTCTCCCACTTTCAGGCCAAGGCGACTAGTAAGCCTTCCCAGCACGTGCAGCCTCCTCTGCGCCGTCTTAGATCCAGGCCAGGGGTCCCTCTCTCTTCGTTGGGAGGGCAATGGCAGTCATTGGTCTAAGGCTTTGCTGGTGCTTCCAGTTCTGGGATTGTGGACAGCAATTCTCCCTTGATAATTCTGTCCCAGAACCCCAAAGATCTGAGCCCACAGGGCCCTCAGGGAGCCTGGGGACCGACACCTCCATGGACAGCAGACACTGTGCAGAGGAAATGCTCATCCAGGTTACACACTGAGTTAGAGATGCTGCAGGCCTGGACTCCAGTTCTGGATCTCTGCTGAGCATTCATTCACTCTTGCAGCAAGCATTCCTGAGCAGCTGGGCACTACAGTGTGCAGACAGGGCCACTCAACAAGCAAGAACCCAACCCCATCTGAAGCACAGCCCTGATAACTGCCGAGCGGGGAGCAAGGTGCTGGCAGGAGACTGCCCAGTGGGGAGGGCTGGGGGGACCATGCCCTGACCAAGACCAGGCAAGAGCGGAAACAACAGGTCGAAGTGCACTCTAGGCAGAGGGAATGGCGTGTGAAGGCCCAGAAGCTGCAAAGTCAGGCGGGAAGAGGCCAAGTGAGGGTGCCGCTGTTGCTGGCTGCCCCGGCCAGAGAGGCTGCTTTTATTCTGAGAATTCTTGGGGATAATTGCATGTCCCTCGGAAGTCTTACGTGTGCATGTTGTAGTGGGGGGAGAGGTGTGCCTTATCGTAGAAACCGCCACTCCTCAGATGGCCTTGGAAAGGGCCTTAAAGATTGTAGCAGAAGCTGTCACAGAGCCCACCCCAGGCCTCACCCGGGAAGGTGTTTCTCTGTGATACATGGCACCCCAGGGGGGGACTGCAGAATTAACCTTGTCACCCCAATCTCAGAGCAGCCCAAGGCCCACGCCTGGTGGGAGCTGGCGGCTCCATGCCCTGGCTGGCTGGCGGTGGGCCTGGGATGGCTGTAGGGTGAGTTCTTCAGGGGAGGGGGCCTCAGGTGCCCACCATGGAGGCCTGCCCACCAATGCAGCCCATCTGGGTCCCTCCGCTTCCCCGTCTCACCTCCCCAGTCACCTCTGGAGGTTTTCTGCTTACCTCCATGGAAGCCACCTGTGCTGAGTCTCGTTTTGGGCTGGGGGCACCCTAACTAAAGTGGAGCCCTTGCAAGAGTACTAATGCTCCCCTGCTCCCACACTCCAGCCAGTCAATGTAGTTTGATGCGCCTGACCTGTAAATTCCAGGAATCCCAACCTTCCCACTCAGCTCACTGCTTGCCCCCTAGCCCGGGCAGAGGGCCTGCCAGTGGGAGGCCTCTGGTGGATGTTACAGGGGTGTGGTTCCTGCAGAGAAGGCCAGGGAGCCTGAGGGAGTGAGGCCAGGGAGAGGCTCAGCCAGGCCTGGGCCCAGAGCTCAAAAGCCTTTTACCAGGGACCCGGCCCACGAGTGTCAGGATGGGCCATTCTGCGGGCTGAGTGCTTCCCATGGCAATCCTGCCCAACTGGCTGGGGAGCCTGTCTGGCTGGGTGCGAGACCCCCGGGACCCTGCCCACTCACTCAGGGGCACATAGACCAGAAGAGGGCCGCAGAGGCATTCCAGTCCCAGGCCCCTGCCTGGACAAGGCTGACCCCAGATCTGCCCTGGTGCCACACCTTGGGATAGTGCTCAGCTCCTCTAAAAGTCCAGAATGAACTCCAGAATTTCTGTCACCACTGAACACCTCCCACATGCCAAACACCAGGGCTGGGCTGAGGACTCAGTGATGGGCAGTGGAGATCTGCTGCCTGGTCTGACAGGGTGCCAAGGCTAGTAGGGGGCCAGGCATGGAGCCCATGTGCCAGTCCTCAAAGCCTTGAGTGCTGGGCAGGGAACGAGCAGGAAGCTCTGAGGGCCAAGCACAGATGGGCAAGTTTGGGGGGTGGGTGTGGCAGATGGCTCAGAGAGGGCAGCCTGCGAAGACTGGTTTGGGTAGGAGGACAGCAAGTGCAAAGGCCCTGAGGCAGGAAAGAGCAGGCATTTTGAGACCCCAAAAAGGAGACTGGTAGAGGAGAGAGATCAAGCCACAGAGGGAAGCAGGTGTGAGCTTTGGGGCCAGGAAGCCATGGGGGCCAACCAAATGTAGTTCTGGGTGGGCTGAGAAGCCATTGGCAGCGCGTTGAGCAGGAAGGTGACCAGAACTGAATTTGTGTTCTCAATAGACTCCTGTGCAGTCAGGACTTGGGAGCCCAACTGAAGGGAGATAGGCAGTTGCTGGGCTTTGTTCTTCGACATGGGCCCTGGGGAGGGCGTGGACATGAATGGAGCCTCACACAGCTTTCTGCCGTGACCTTTTCACCACCCACCATTGCCCTCTGCCCTCTTTACGTGTGAGGAAACAGGCTCAGAGAGGGGAAGGGACTTCTTCCCTCAAATGGTACCTGGACGGGTACAGCTGATGCACGGCTGTCGTCTTCCCACCACCTCACAGGCCTTGGGTGGCTGCCGGGGCACCTATCATTTCAGTGAGAGCCTTTGGGTCTGTTGGGAAGAAATGCTGGGCAAGAAGAGAGAGGAAAACAGAGGAAGGGGATTGACCACGCCTGCCCGGTGGTCGTGTTTCTGGGGCAAGAAACACGGGGGCCCTGTCTCACAGCCACCCTGTGCCCTCACAGGTCTTGTTTGTTGAACGTGCTCGTGTCCCTGGCCAGGAAGCAAGAACGCTGGAGGACAGCGAGCCAGCAACTGGGCAGTCAGCGAACTGGAGGGCAGAGGAAGGAACGAAGTCGGATGGGGCCCTCCTCTGCTCAGGGGCTCCTCAGGGCCCTGAATCCACCCACAGGGCCCACAGGATGACCTCGGACCTGAACCCCGCAGCTGACCTCACCTCCTCCTGCTTCCTGTCTCATTCTGGCGGCCTTGACTGCCTGTTTGATCCCTCTGGCCTCCAGGCACCTAAACTGGAATGAGATGATCCTTAGAGATCCTTCTGGCAAGTCTGGGCGAGCAGGGGCTGAAGCCGGCCAGCTCCTCGCCCAGCGCCCTGTCAACTTCACCTGGGGCCTCCCGCTGAAGCCCCATTGCCACTTGCCTCTGCTGCAGTGACTGGGCTTCCGAGGGGCCGTGACCCCTGACGTGGCCCCCAGTGGTCTGGGGCACACTCTCTCCCAGGGAGAAGGTCAAGAACAGGGTAACGGGGCCGGCCCGGTGGTGCAGCGGTTAAAGTGCACACGTTCTGCTTCGGTGGCCCGGGGTTCACCAGTTCGGATCCCAGGTGTGGACATGGCACTGGTTGTCAAGCCATGCTGTGTCCCACATATAAAGTAGAGGAAGATGGTCATGGATGTGAGCTCAGGGCCAGTCTTCCTCAGCAAAAGGAGGAGGATTGGCAGCAGATGTTAGCTCAGGGCTAATCTTCCTCAAAAAAAGCAGAAAAAAAAAAAAAAGAACGGGGTAACATAACGAAGTGTCACGATCTCAGGCAAGTCCCGGTCCCCTCTGGGCCTCAGTTTCCCCTTCACTGAGGAGGTGGATGAGGGTCCTGCCCAGCCCTGAGTGGGGGCATTTTGGGGAGGTAAAGATGCATTCCCAGAATCCCCTAGAGTCCTGAAAACACCCATGCCCTTTGTCCCAGCAATCCTGAGAAAGGCCAAGCTGATAAGGCTGTGGGTGGCCAGATGACAACATTCTTGGGACTCAGATGCAGTGGGAGGGCCCACCCGCTCAGCTGCATGCACTCAGGGCGGTTTGGCCGGCGACTGTTCAGTCCACGGGCGGCCAGGGCGCCTGCCCTTCCAGCAGTTTGGCGATGCCGTGGAGCACGAGGCCACAGCAGGGAGGCCACACGGTCTTAGTTTGCAACGTTTTGAGGAAAGAATGCCAGTCTCGTGGGAGGGAAGCATGGGTCTGGCCTCCCTCCCACCCCCATCTTGGCTCTCTCTGAAACTCACTCTTAAGAAACACAATTGTTCCTTCTCCCTGAAGGATGGGACCCGCTGAGATGTTTCTGGGCTCAGTCACCGTGGGGGTGGGACAGGCACAGCCCTTGCCTTAGACTGAGATGAGCAAGACCACTGCCCTCCCCACCACCTCCAGCCCACAGGAGACCTGAACTGGCTTCTCCTCCAGGCCTGAGGCTGCGTTTCATCCACTGCGCAACTTCCGCCGTCACAGCCTTCGTGCTAGGCAAGGCATCCCCGTGGGTGAAAATGTAGACGTTCCTGCTGTGGGACGCAAGCGGGATGAACTCCAAATGGGCTCAAGGAAACGTAGAAGAGAAGCTTTGTTTCAGCGCCTGGCCACAGACGCCCAGCAAAAGCTTCCACAAGCGAGCAGGGCTGACAGATGGAGCTGGTGTGGGAGGCCCAGAGCTGCACTGCCCAGGATGGGCCCCGCAGGCTGCTCCCATGGATTAGGGGGGCCGGGATCCCATTATCAGCTGAGCCAGGGAGTCCCAGGGCCGTTGTCTGCTGCTGGTGCTGTGAGTTAACGGGAGAGCGTGGGTGCAGAATAAACCTGAGCCCTGAGAGTGCCTCTCACCAGCCATGGGACCTTGGTCAGGACTTTGCCCCTCTGAGCACCATCTTTCAAACAGGAGTAATCAGAGTCCTCCACTTGGAGCTGTGGGAGGATGGCATGCAGCATAAAGCCCAGGGCCATGCCTGCCACACACCTGGGGCTCAGTACATGGTGCTGATGCGTTAGATCACATATGGTCCCCAAACATATTTGGCCTCTGAGCTCTTTTGGGGTTTGCCGCCAGACTATCTCTCCAGCAGGAGGAGATCCTGGAGCGTCCATCCCTGGTGGTTGCCCGTTGGATGACCACCTCATAAGGGAGTGAGCTCCCTGTCGATGCACAAGGCAGGTTATCAAAGTCTGGCTGGAATGAGCCCTCAGGTGGGGACAGGGGAAGGCTGCAGTGGCTAGGGACCCGGGCAGGGCCGAGGGAGCCTGACTGGCCCCTTCCCACAGTGGCCAGGCCCACCATTCTCAGGAAATAGTCCAAACTTTCTCTGAGTGCTGACCCTGGGCTAGGCCCTGCTGGGAAGGCAGCTGAGGACAGGGCAGACGTGGTCCTCATCCCTGTCGGGCTCACATCCAAGGCTGGTAAGTAGCCTCCTGGTCCCCCTGGCATCAGGGTCGGCAGGGGAGCAGGAAGTTGGGAAAGAAGCTTCAAGAGCCCTTTCTCTTTTTTCTTTTCTTTTTTTTTTTAAAGATTTTACCTTTTTCCTTTTTCTCCC
>NW_027225357.1:0-20000 GCF_041296235.1 Equus asinus | reverse complement strand
GGCCCTCTGTCGGCTCCGAAGGCCCCGCGGACTCGTAGCCACGGGGTCCGGCGGCGCGCGGGTCGACCAGATGTCCGCGCCGAGCGCCGCGGGACCGCAGGGCGCTCGGCCTTCTCGGAGGCTCGAGGGCTCCGGCGACCCGGCGGACGAGCAGCGGCGAGGCCGCCGTGGCCGCCGCCCTGCCGGGTCGACCGGCGACCCGACCCCCGTGTCTCGGGGGGGGGGGGGGGGGAGCGGGTCGACCAGATGTCCGCACCGAGCGCCGCGGGGCCGTGGGGCCGCGGGGCGCTCGGCCTTCTCGGAGCCCCGAGGGCTCCCTGGAGGCTGCGGACGAGCAGCCGCGAGGCCCCCGGGGCAGCCGCCCTGCCGGGTCGACCGGCGGCCCGGCCCGGACTCGGGCCCCGGGTCCCGTGCGCGCGGGTCGACCAGATGTCCGCGCCGAGCGCCACATGGCTGCGGGTCGCTCCGGCTTCTCGCAGTCCCGAGGGTTCCGCGGGCACGTAGCTGCGAGACCCGGGCGCTGCCCTCCGCCCGGCTCACGGGGCGCTCGTGTCCATCAGCTGGTCGTGCGGAAATCCCGTGGTTGGCCTCCCTCCCTCCCTCCCTCCCTCCCTCCCTCCCTCCCTCGTCCAGCCGCCACGTTTTCGGGGTTCGTGCGACTGGGATGAAATAGACCTTCCAAACGTCAATCGGAGATCATCCATCATACCTCTCGAGTCCCCAAAAGCCAAGAAACACGCCAACCAAAACGCTTTTATTATGCCAACGGTTCCCGTTTTCATTCCTATCGTTTAGGGAGGTTTGGTGGCAGCAGCGGCCGAAAGCAAAAGGAAACCCGAGGAAAGCGGCTCCATCCACCAGGGCTGTGTCTCATCGGTGCCAGACGCAGGAGGGACGGGCTTCGTTCGTTCGTTCGCTGCGGCCCAAATTCCCGGGCCGCCCGAAGACCGCTCGCACCGGCCCGAGGGAGGGAGCCCCGGCAGGCAGGATGCCTCCGGGGAAATGGACAAGTCGACCGCGCGACCCACAACCCGCCCGACTGGGGGCGAGAAGGAGCATGGAGGAGGACTCCGTCCCCTAGTCGGCAGACGGCCCTGGGACAGGGACGTTCGCCAAAACCTCCCCAAGGCCGCTTTCCGTGACCGAGTCGGCCTCCCCGGCTGTACTCGTCCCGGCCCGAGAAACGAGACGCGGGGTGGATCGGGACCAGGCCACGCACCAGGCCGGCCGGCGCGGCATCCTCCCTCCCCCGACCTGACCTGACCTGGACGAACGCCTCCCCATCGCCCGCCCCCGCGAGGCTGATCCGTCCGGCCTGTGAGGAGGCCGCTTGTCGGGCGCCACCTGCTGCCCGGCATCCTCTTATATAGTGTTCGAGGAGGTCGACCAGGTGGCCCGGCTGGTTTGGGGGGGGGGGGCGGGGGGTGCGGTGTCCCGGGCGGCGGGGGACGGGGGGGTAGGAGTGGAGAGGGAAAGGTGGGCGTGGAGAATGCCGGGGTCGGGGGTCGGCGCGGGGCGGGGTGGGAGTTGGGGATAGGGGAGGGGCGGGAGGCCGTCTGGACATGGAGGGTCGGAAGAGCGGTGGTGACAATGATTTTCATTATCATTTAGAAAGAAGAACGTGGACTTCTTTAGAGGAGTCCTTTGAATAGCTTCTCCATTTAGTTAACATACATCCAAATGGAGGTCGGGAAACTTGGGTCCTGTTAACATATGGATGGAAGTGGAAAGAACTATCGCGATGACCGTCCTTGTGTTTCTTTTATTTTTTCTTTCTTCCTGCTCCCCAAAGCCGCCCCCCCCCACCCCGCCCCGCCCCGCCCCGCCCCGCCCCGTCCCGTCCCGTCCATAGTTGTAGGTTCCAGTGGTAGGTCTTTCGCGTTTCTGCTATGTGGGACGCCGCCTCGGCGTGGCTTGAAGGGCGATGCTGGGTCTGGGGCTGCGCCCAGGATCCGAACCGGTGAAAACCTGGGCCGTCGAAGCCGGGGGCCGGGGTGGGGGGCGCATACTTGACCGCTCGTCCACGGGCTCGGCCCCCGGCCCCTTGTTTTCTAGGGAGAGAGACAGAGAGACCCGATCCATTTTCCCTTGGCCTCTAAAGCGTGCGTGTGGTCGAAAGGCGACAGAGAGAGGGGTTCTGGTCCAGAAAGCCCCGACTGCGCTGCCGCGGGGATCGGTCGGTTCCGCCCGAACCGTCCGAGTCGGAAAGGAACGGACAGCTTTCCTCCTTTGGGCCCCTGACTTGGGGCCGACAGGGGAAGAGGAACAGGCCTCTCTCCCTCACACCCTGGTCCCTTCCTCCAGGACGCCCTCCTTCTAGTCAGCCCGCCTCTGGCTTTTCCACACGCCGACGACCGCTCGTCGGCATGGACCCACCTTCCTTGGGGGACACCACCACACGACTCTCCCACTCGTCTGCCTGCCTTTCGTTGGCGTCGCTGCCAAAGGCGAGGGGTAGGGGTGGCGGTGGCAGGGACGGCAGGGGCCCAGCGGCTCTCTGGCGGGTGAGGAAGTCTTGCTGGTTCTCCTAGGTCGGTGATCTTTCTCGATCTCCACACACATTCTTCGTTTGGGGAGCCAAGAGACGCCCTCTGAGGAATCCCTATGGCCAGGGTCGATCACTTACTCGCTCACTGCCTCGGCCTCGGCCTCGGCCTCTGTCCGTCTTGTCCCTCCCTCCCTCCCTCCCTCCCTCCCTCCCTCCCTCGTCGGTCTCTGTGTGTGGACGTCTAGGTGGAGGCGAGGCAGGGAGGCCACCCACCCACCCACCCACCCACCTACCTCGTGGTTTACCACACGCTCTACACGGAGGTAGAATTCCCATCCCACCGAATCCATCCTTTCCACGGGGCACAAGCCAGTGGCCTTCGGGAGTCTCTCTCCCCAAGGTGGCGCATCCGTCATGGCTATCTATTTCCAGAAGGTTTCCGTTTCCATCCCCTCCCCCCGAAAGAAAAAACGGCCCCACTCCCGGATCTGCCCCACCACGATCACCACCACCGCTGCCCGCCGCCGCCGCCCGCCGCCATCTGCTGTCGCCCTCTAGGGTTGGACCGTTCTAGCTCTCTCCTCTGTGTGGAATCGCAACGTAGGTCGCCTTGGATGTCTGGCACCTCTCACTTAGCAGAAGGTTTTGGAGGCTCAGGCTGGGCCACGCTTTGGCCCGGGTCAGTGTTCCGTTCCTCCGGACGGCTTCCTCGTTTTCCACGAGAAGGAGCCGTGAAGACGGAAAGGAAGGGCGGATGGATGGCTTTTCCCGTGCTACCGAGTCCCTCTCCCCTTTTCCCCAAAGCGTGAGGGGCGGTCGAGAGGATCGTCTCTGATGACAAAAGTCAGAGGCACCCCGGGTCAGACACCGTGCGAGGCGTTGGTGTGTTCTCGAGAGGAGAACACGTCCCCGTCAGCGTTTCCTGTCGTTCTCGTTCCGAAAGGATTCACGCGCCACCACCCGTCTCCCTCAAGGTCTTAGGGCTGTCGTGCTCCGCAGCCGTCACGTGTCGTGGATCCTGGGCACCACCACGCCACCCCGCCCCCCCCCCCGCCATAGCTGTCGATCGCTATGTGGCACGCCTACGTTTGCCCAAAAGAGCAGTCCGATGGACAGCGTGGTGCTTTTCCCAGCAGGCAGGCAGGTGAGAGTCACCCCTCTAGAAGGTTTCCAAGCCCCGTTCCATTCTCAGAGGCAGCTCCTTTGGCCATCAAGGAGGCAGGCGATGGGGGTGGGGGTGGGGAT
Organism: Equus asinus; assembly: GCF_041296235.1. Taxonomy (NCBI): domain Eukaryota; kingdom Metazoa; phylum Chordata; class Mammalia; order Perissodactyla; family Equidae; genus Equus; species Equus asinus. The sequence continues at coordinate 16,267 of NW_027225357.1, read as the reverse complement.
GGGGATGGGGCAGGGGCCTCTGTCCCTCTGTCGCGGTAGAAATGATTGGGAAAGGAGGGACGATGGGCGTAGGTCGACCATCCTGGGCGGTGGTGCTTTGGGAGCTTTTTCTAGAAGAAGGAGCGAACGGCGTTCCCTGGGAAGGGAGGAAACCAGAGGAGGTCCCCCTCAGACCGACCTGGCACGAGAAGGACACACACTCTCTCTCTCTCTCTCTCTCTCTCTCTCTCTCTCTCTCTCCCTTTTCTTCCTGACTTGAAATCAGGAGACAAAACTCCCCTGCCAAAGGGGCCCTCCCAAAACGGGGAGTGAGGAAGACCTCCTTCTCTTCACGGCTGAAGTTCTCCCTGCCTTTCCTGGACGGGAAGGATAGCACCTACGCCCGCTGCCGTCGGTGACTTTTAGTCCCCCTGGAGAGGAAGAAATTCTTTCCCGTGGCCGAACCCTGGCGGTTCGTTCGTGCTGCAGAGGACGTGACCCTCTCTGACACACCCAGGAACCTCCTCGCTCCGGGTCGAGGAGAGGGAGTTCTGTTCTGTGGTTTAGAATGGTGCTTAAAAAGGGATGTCGCTTACAAAGGGTCCTCGTCCCCCTTCCTAAACCTAAACGGACGGCTCGGCTCGGAGGCGTGAGATACGTTTCGCATCCTCCTCGTCGTCTTCACTCAAAGTTTTATTGGAGTTTGGAAGATTTTATTTTTTGTCTTTCCTTTTTCTCCCCAAAGCCCCCCGGTACGTAGTTGTGTGTTCTTCGCGGTGGGTCCTTCTAGCGGTGGTATGTGGGACGCCGCCTCAGCGTGGTTTGATGAGCAGTGCCGTGTCCGCGCCCGGGATCCGAACGAACCGATGAAACACTGGGCTGCCTGCAGCGGAGCGCGCGAACTTAACCACTCGGCCACGGGGCCAGCCCCTTACTGGATTTTCAAAACAACTCCGGGGGCCGGCCCGGTGGCGCGGCGGTGAAGTTCGCACGTTCTGCTCCGCCGGCCCCGGGTTCGCCGGTCCGGATCCCGGGCGCAGGACCCGGCACCGCTTGGCGAGCCACGCTGTGGCAGGCGTCCCACCTGGAAAGTAGAGGGGGATGGGCACGGATGTCAGCTCAGGGCCAGTCTTCCTCGGCCGACAGAGGAGGATTGGTGGCAGATGTTCGCTCAGGGCTCATCTTCCTCAAAAATAAAATAATAAATCGATTCGATAAAATGTCAAATAACACAACCGCGGGATCACGCTTAGAGTCACCCTTGGCCCGATGATGCCACTCCCCACCCCCCCCCACCCCCCTGCCCCCCACCATTTGGAGGTGCCGTCAGTGGGATTCGTTCCTGTTTGTCCATCTTTCTTCCTCTTTTTTTTTTTTTTTTTTAAAGACTGGCACCCGAGCTCATTGCCAATCTTTTCTTTTCTTTTTATTCCTCCTCCTTCTTCTTCTTCTCCCCAGAGCACCCCAGTACCTAGTTCTATATTCTCTTTGAGGGTCCCTCTGGTTCTGCCGTGTGGGACGCCACCTCAGCGTGGTTTGATGAGCGGTGCCGTGTCCGAGCCCAGGATCCGAACCTTCCAAGCCCCGGGCCGCTGAAGCGGAGCGTGCAAACTCAACCGCTCGGCCACGGGGTCAGCCCCTCCCTTCCTTCCTTCCTTCCTTCCTTCCTTCCTTCCTTCCTTCCTTCCTTCCTAAGGAGGAGGAGGCAGGCACTGTGTGAAGTCGCCAGTGAGTCTGTGGAAAGAGACGGAGGATTTCCCATGGGAAGCCGGGGCGGGGGACACGGACCGATGTCGTGCGAACTTGAAGGTGAAAGATCAAAAAACCCACACACGCCTAGAGCGGCGGGTTGCCCGTTAGGAGTTTGCTTGCCGGGCCCATAACGCAGGGCTCATCGATGAGCCAAACCGTCCGTGATCCTCAAGCAGTCTAGTAGGGTTAGAGAAAGGAGGGGGGCACTCTTTCTGCCCCAGATGAGGCGAGTTTCTCAGACAGCCACCCTGCCCCAACATCTTCCCTCCCTGCCTCCCGGCCCTTGGTGGACTGCGGCCTAAGGGTGGGGGAATTGAAGAAAGCCGTTCAATGGAAAAAAGCCCGAGGCCATGGGAGAGAGCTTCCTGCACTTGAATGAAGCCCTGACGCCAGGCCCATCGGAATGAATGGGCCTGACCTCCCCTCCCCCCTCCCCCCTCCCCCCTCCCAGGCTGGCGACTCGGCAGTGGAAGGCTAGGGGTTTCTTCCGAAATGGTGAACCGGCCCCCTTGTCCACAGGAAAACCACACACGGGTACAGCCTAGGCCGGATCTCAGGGTACAGCCTAGGCCGGATCTCAGGCCAAGTCGTCAGGGTGGCAAGATGATGGCGGATGAGAGGAAACTTGTTCTGGGACCGCACCGCCCCCCCCCCCCATCGCCTCTCTGGCTGAGAAGAGGGCTGGGGAGCGGTGAGGGTCAGGGGGAGAGTGGGGGCGGGGCCGGGACAGGGACCACCGGGCAGTAGGACGGGAGTAGCCCTGAGGCCTGCCTGCCTGCTTCCTTCCCTGCCGGCGCAGGGCTGAGAGAGGCACGGGGCACGCTGGCTCCTGCCCCTTCACTCATTCGGGAAGCCTCCTGTTGTTGCTCCTGAGGTGCCGGCTGCGGTGACAGACAGAGCAAAACTCCTCTCTCTGTCTATTTCTTCAAAGGCCCGAGTCTGAGCTACGACAGATTCCCCTGTGGCTCAACCCGCAACCTCCCATCCTGCCAGACCAGACCCCTTGTCTAAAAACCTCCACTGGAGGAGCTCTTCCACCTGACTCGGAAAGGAAACACCAGCCCCGCCTCAGCCTCACACCCACCACCACCACCACCACCCGCCCCCCCCCCCGCCCCACTCTCCTCCGGACCCAGATACCTAACAGAGGGAACAAAAATCCAAAAATCCTGCTGCTCTCCTTCTACCACCTCCACTTCAGAAGAGTCAGTCTCCCCCGAACACCTCAGACTCTGTGACTTCCCGCGGCCTCCCTTTCCCCGTCCCCATTCTCTCCCCGGACGGGCCCCATCTTACACTTGAACGACAGCTCCACCGCTCGGGGCAGCTGGACACGATGTCCCAAAGTGGCCCGGACGGTAGCCTGGTCGATTCCAAAGGACCCACGCACGCAGTCGGCCATAAACGTGGTGTGGAGATCGTGGACGTTTGCGGGCCTCTGATGAAATCGCTGCTCCGGGGACCCCGGCGTCTAGGACCCGTCTTCTCCGTGTTCTTCACACCGTTGCTCCTGGGCCGGTTATTCTCTTCCCTCTCACTGACCTTAACGTTTTGTCTCTGCCATTGAATTTTGACTGTGCGAATGTGACTTGCCGCTGTAGGGCTGCGTGGATCTCTCAGGCATCCTGCTGTGCCGTGCGGGGGGGGGGGGGGGAATCCTTGGTGGGTGGGTCGATAGACGTCCCTTTGGTTGTGCCCTGGAGGGGAGAGACAGAGGGGACGACTCAATCCACCACGAACGCTGATGTCGCTCCGATAAACCTGTAGCGGTGATTCTAGTTTATGGCCCGTGTCCTGAAAATAACTTCCCGAAGGGCCAGCCCGGCGGCACAGCGGTTAAGTTCGCACGTTCCGTTTTGTCAGCCAGGGGTTCGCAGGTTCGGATCCAGGGTGCGGACGTGGCGCCGCTTGGCGAGCCACGCTGTGGTCAGCGTCCCGCCTATCAAGGGGAGGGGGATGGGCACGGATGTTAGCTCGGGATCACTCTCCCGGGGCAAAAAGAGGAGAATTGGCAGCAGGTGTCAGCTCGGGGCTCGTCTTCCTCGAAAAATAAATTAATTAAATTAATAAAAACAACTTCCCAAACCTCTCTGATAACTTGAAGCTTTGAAGTTTTGCGAGGTGAAATCAGGTGATAAAAAAGTCCACGGACAGGGGCGGCCCCGTGGCCGAGTGGTTAAGTTCACAAGCTCCCCTTCGGCGGCCCAGGGTTTTGCCGGTTCAGATCCCGGGCACGGCACGGACACGGCACCGCTCGTCGGGCCGTGTGGAGGCGGCGTCCCACATGCCACAACTGGAAGGGCCCTCAACTAAGATAGACAACTATGTCATGGGGGGGATTGGGGGAGAAAAATCGGGAGGGGGGGAAAAAAAAAACAAAAACGGAAGATTGGCAACAGGCGTTAGCTCTGTGAGGGCCGATCTTCCTCACCCAAAAACTAAAGTGAGATGAAATCAAATAAAGCGAAGGAAAAGCTAAACCTATGAAATCCCATGTTTCTAAAAGTGGCCAAGTGTTTAGACATTGGCCAAGCGACGGAATGCTCATGGGAAGGACAGTTCCTAATTGCTGGCTTCTTAGTTTTCACCAAAATTAAGGTTCGTGAGGGTTAAAAAATCTACTTAACAAATGCGATGAAAGCCACTAGGCCGGCCCGGTGGCGCGCTGGTTAAGTGTGCCTGTTCCGCTTCGCCGGCCCGGGGTTCGCCAGTTCGGATCCCGGGGGTGCACGTGGCACCGCTGGGCGAGCCACGTGGTGGTAGGCGTCCCACATATGAAATAGAGGAAGATGGGCACGGAGGTGAGCTCAGGGCCAGCCTTCCTCGGCAAAAAGAGGAGGATTGGCAGCAGTTAGCTCAGGGCTCATCGTCCTCAAAACAAAACAAAACAAAACAAAAAGCCACTAAAAGTGAATATGGGAAACATCTTTGTGTTCAAGGAAAGTGAGATGGCTGCCTTCAGGCAAGAGGGCCTAAAAAGTAAAGATCGTTTTGTCTGTGAAAAGGTGATCAAAGTTTCACGGGGAAAATAATCTGAGAAAAAGGCCTGTTCGTGGTCAAGTGGCCTAAAATTGGAACGAGTGGACAGATAGAAATGGCGAGCGATAGGATCTATGGGAGTCTATGAGGAAGCCATTGGGTGTCGGCCTAATTCGGCCTGACAGTGTTTTTCGAAAAGGGCCTGACGTGGCCGTCGAGCACGCATCGCATCGTAGATCCGCTTTACACATTTCCTACGGCAAGAACCAATGCCCTTAAGGGAAAGGAGCAGCTTCCCCGTGCTCGGGCCTTTCCTTAAGGAGAGGCATCTTTCCTTAGGCTAGGAGCGGATGGTTGCGCTCACCTTTGACCATCCGGCTCCCCTGTGACCACCCAGGCCCAGACAACAGACCTGCCACCCAGCAGTGTCTGTCGATCGCTGTGCCGACAGAGCAGTCTCGCGACTATCATCCAAGGGACCTTTCGATCCTATGTGAAACGTCCTCTCTGGGGGTCTAGAAGCACTCTGTACACCCCACTTCCCGGGCACCCTCTCTTCCTTCGGGAAGAAAGGCCCCGGGCCACAGTCCTCACATTTCAGCTCAGAATAAACGCACCCCGATTTTCACGGATAGATTGGTTCCGGATTATTTCCGTCGACAGAATGGAATCAAGTCAATGAGTTTCAAGATCGGAGGGAAGCTGATGCAAAATCAGAATTTGTTTTTCTCACTCCCGAAAGGATACTTTTCTCTAACTTCTAGTCTCCTCCTGATAAAGACATTGGAAAATGTTTCTCTTGACCTCTGAGGGAATCGACACCAAAGACAGAGATCCTCCATTTTGTCAGAATGATTTCCTAGGCCTCCAATGGAGGAGGCCTCCCTCGGACGGGAGCTCAGCTTTTGTTTTGCAACAGTTTTCCTCTCTCTGCTTGCCTTTAACATCTCCTTTCCCGTTCTTCTTTTTTGGAAGGGAAATACGTGCACCGCTGGGGAAAAAAAAAAAAAAAGAATTTTCTAAATGACCAAAGAAGATCTACGACTGTTGTTATTTTGGTTTCACGGAGCAGTTCCACGTCCACATTTACTCCATTTTAAACACCCACACACACTCACAGCACGGCGCTGTGAGGATGTCCCGGGGAACTCGATTTGTGGAGGGAATGGCTGTGAGGTCTCTGCCCCCCAACCCCCACCATTTGGGTGCTTCTGCTTGTTGATGAGGACGGGAAGCCCTGCTGAAATCCATATTCTTATCACCACACGTGCATCTGCACCCATGCTCCCCCCCGTGTGTCGTCTTTGGGCTTTGCTGTGGCCCCGTGCGGAGGGAGACCTGTTTTGTGTTGTAAACTTTTCCGCGGCCAAGCGGCTCGGTCCTTTCCTCTACGACTTGTGGGCTCTGTCTGTCCGTCTGCCTTAGAGAGACCCTCTGGGCCGGAAGTGACAGGCTGCACACAATTCCTGACAGACTGCGGACAATTCCTCCGTCGTCACGGTCCTTCTCTGATGACGTGCATGGTTTCGGTTTGACAGCGACCCCCACCCCCCACCCCGCCGTGATTTTCTAAGTCCTCCCGGGAGCCCGGGAAGTGCTCGGGCCGCTCCGGGAAGCGGGGGGCCGGCAGCCCCGGCCTGCCCCGTGGCATCTCCGGGGACTTTTCCACCTCTGTCCGCGTCAGCCAGCCGGCAGCCCCGCGCCCGGCCCGGCCCAGAAGTCACGTGGGGAGTCTGTCCCCTTCCTGGCAAGCCCACCCACCCCACCCCCCTCCCCGCCGATTTTCCAACACCTCCTTCTGCGCCCAGGGTTGCCCTGTGCTGCCTGGGAGCTCCGAGGTGGACACCCTGGGGCCTCACGTGGTGACCTCCCGGCCGCCCCAAGCGGGCCCAGAGAGAAAGAGAGAGAGAGAGAGACAGAGAGAGACAGAGACAGAGACAGAGACAGAGAGAGACAGAGACAGAGACAGAGACAGAGACAGAGACAGAGAGAGACCTGACCCGGCGGTGGGCTCAGGCTGTGCACTCTCGCTGGCTGGTGACCCGGTTCCCTCCCGCTGACCCCTCCGCGCCGGTCGTTGGGCGCCATCTGGCGGCCGCTTTTACAGAGTGGCCCTCCTCCGGAGCCCCGGCGACATGAGCAAGGGATGGGACTCGCAGGACGTCTGTGTGGTTTCCAGTGTGGGGCTGTGTGGAACAGAGCTGCTAAGAACATTCATGCCCCGGATTCTGTGTGAATGAACAGGAACGTGGCCGCAGCCCCCCCCCCCGCCCCCCGCCCCAGCCCCCGGGAGTGGTGGGAGTGGTGCCCTCCAGACCACCCTCGGGTTGGATGCCTCCCTCCCTGGAAGGACTCACGGGACTCCACAAAAGCTGACTTCCTGGAGGTCCAGCGGAGACCCCCAAGGCCCAAGGCCCCCCCCCCCCCCACCCACCCACCACAGATCACTGTGGAAGCCTTAACGACCCAAGGCTCCAGCTACATACAGACGCTCTTAGGAGGCAAGATACACCAAAGGCTTATGTAGGTTGCCACTTTCGGTGGTGGTTTCCGCGGCGTGTCAGTTTTGGAACCCGCCACGCCCTTTTTCACAGAGGCCATACCGTTTCCCTTCACCACCAGTGAGGCGTGAGTGACTGACTTGGCTTCTCCGCGACCTGACTAGCAGTTTGATCCTGTTCCGGTATTTGGAAGAAGGCAGTCTCACCCATGTGTCCCCACAATGTCTCCCTCTAATTTTCTCACTTGCTTTTCCAGGGAACAGCTCACATCTTTTCATGCGCTTATCGGTCATCCATGCGTACCTCCTCCACCCCAGGTGAAAGTGCCTGCTCTGTCTATTGCTCTTCCATTCTTTTTGTATTTTTCAGTGTTGATTTCCCCCGGGTCTCCACTCCATTGTGGGTTTTGTTTTTTGTTTTCTGTTTTTTGTTTTTTTTTTTTTGCTTAAAGATTGTCACCTGAGCTAGGCACTGTTGCCCTGCTTCCTCAGTTTCAGAGGGTACCTTTTTCAGGGTTGCTTTTTGACCGGGTCTCCTCGCCATTGTATTTTTTTATTTTTTTATTTTTTGCTTAAAGATTGCCACCTGAGCTAGCCTCTGTTGCCCATCTTCTTCGGTTTCAGAGGGTAGATTTCTCAGTGTTGCTTTTTCGCCAGCTCTCCACGCCCTTGCGTCTTTTTTTTTTCTGCTTGAAGGCTGCAACCTGAGCTAGCTTCTTTTGCCCATGTTCATCAGTTTCAGAGGGTGGATTTCTCCGTGTTGCTTTTTCCCCAGGTCTCAACACCCTTGTGTGTTTCTTTGGCTTAACGATTGCCACCTGAGCTAGCCTCTGTTGCCCATCTTCGTCCGTTTCAGAGGGTGGATTTCTCAGTGTTGCCTTTTCGCCAGCTCCCCACGCCCTTGTGTGTTTCTTTTGCTTAAAGATTGCCACCTGAAGCCAGCCTCTCTTGCCCATCTTCCTCAGTTTCAGAGGGTAGATATTTCAGGGTTGCTTTTTCCCCAGGTCTCCACGCCTTTGTGTTTTGTTTTTGCTTAACGAGTGCCACCTGAGCTAGCCTCTCTTGCCCATGTTCCTCAGTTTCAGAGGGTAGATATTTCAGGGTTGCTATGTCCCCAGGGCTCCACGCCTTTGTGCTTTGTTTTTGCTTAAGGATTGCCACCTGAGGTAGCCTCTCTTGCCCATCTTCCTCAGTTTCAGAGGGTGGATTTCTCCGTCTTGCTTTTTCCCCAGGTCTCCACGCCCTTGTGTGTTTCTTTTGCTTAAAGATTGCCACCTGAGCTAGCCTCTGTTGCCCATCTTCCTCAGTTTCAGAGGGTAGATATTTCAGGGTTGCTTTTTCCCCAGGTCTCCACGCCTTTGTGTTTTGTTTTTGCTTAACGAGTGCCACCTGAGCTAGCCTCTCTTGCCCATGTTCCTCAGTTTCAGAGGGTAGATATTTCAGGGTTGCTTTGTCCCCAGGGCTCCACGCCTTTGTGCTTTGTTTTTGCTTAAGGATTGCCACCTGAGGTAGCCTCTGTTGCCCATCTTAGTCCGTTTCAGAGGGTGGATTTCTCAGTGTTGCCTTTTCGCCAGCTCCCCACGCCCTTGTGTGTTTCTTTTGCTTAAAGATTGTCACCTGAGCTAGGCACTGTTGCCCTGCTTCCTCAGTTTCAGAGGGTACCTTTTTCAGGGTTGCTTTTTGACCGGCTCTCCTCGCCATTGTATTTTTTTATTTTATTTTTTTTGCTTAAAGATTGCCACCTGAGCTAGCCTCTGTTGCCCATCTTCGTCCGTTTCAGAGGGTGGATTTCTCAGTGTTGCCTTTTCGCCAGCTCCCCACGCCCTTGTGTGTTTCTTTTGCTTAAAGATTGTCACCTGAGCTAGGCACTGTTGCCCTGCTTCCTCAGTTTCAGAGGGTACCTTTTTCAGGGTTGCTTTTTGACCGGCTCTCCTCGCCATTGTATTTTTTTATTTTATTTTTTTTGCTTAAAGATTGCCACCTGAGCTAGCCTCTGTTGCCCATCTTCGTCCGTTTCAGAGGGTGGATTTCTCAGTGTTGCCTTTTCGCCAGCTCCCCACGCCCTTGTGTGTTTCTTTTGCTTAAAGATTGCCACCTGAAGCCAGCCTCTCTTGCCCATCTTCCTCAGTTTCAGAGGGTAGATATTTCAGGGTTGCTTTTTCCCCAGGTCTCCACGCCTTTGTGTTTTGTTTTTGCTTAACGAGTGCCACCTGAGCTAGCCTCTCTTGCCCATGTTCCTCAGTTTCAGAGGGTAGATTTCCCCGTGTTGCTATGTCCCCAGGGCTCCACGCCTTTGTGCTTTGTTTTTGCTTAAGGATTGCCACCTGAGGTAGCCTCTCTTGCCCATCTTCCTCAGTTTCAGAGGGTGGATTTCTCCGTGTTGCTTTTTCCCCAGGTCTCCACGCCCTTGTGTGTTTCTTTTGCTTAAAGATTGCCACCTGAGCTAGCCTCTGTTGCCCATCTTCCTCAGTTTCAGAGGGTAGATATTTCAGGGTTGCTTTTTCCCCAGGTCTCCACGCCTTTGTGTTTTTTTTGCTTAACGAGTGCCACCTGAGCTAGCCTCTCTTGCCCATGTTCCTCAGTTTCAGAGGGTAGATATTTCAGGGTTGCTTTGTCCCCAGGGCTCCACGCCTTTGTGCTTTGTTTTTGCTTAAGGATTGCCACCTGAGGTAGCCTCTGTTGCCCATCTTAGTCCGTTTCAGAGGGTGGATTTCTCAGTGTTGCCTTTTCGCCAGCTCCCCACGCCCTTGTGTGTTTCTTTTGCTTAAAGATTGTCACCTGAGCTAGGCACTGTTGCCCTGCTTCCTCAGTTTCAGAGGGTACCTTTTTCAGGGTTGCTTTTTGACCGGCTCTCCTCGCCTTTATTTTATTTTTTTTGCTTAAAGATTGCCACCTGAGCTAGCCTCTGTTGCCCATCTTCGTCCGTTTCAGAGGGTGGATTTCTCAGTGTTGCCTTTTCGCCAGCTCCCCACGCCCTTGTGTGTTTCTTTTGCTTAAAGATTGTCACCTGAGCTAGGCACTGTTGCCCTGCTTCCTCAGTTTCAGAGGGTACCTTTTTCAGGGTTGCTTTTTGACCGGCTCTCCTCGCCATTGTATTTTTTTATTTTATTTTTTTTGCTTAAAGATTGCCACCTGAGCTAGCCTCTGTTGCCCATCTTCGTCCGTTTCAGAGGGTGGATTTCTCAGTGTTGCCTTTTCGCCAGCTCCCCACGCCCTTGTGTGTTTCTTTTGCTTAAAGATTGTCACCTGAGCTAGGCACTGTTGCCCTGCTTCTTCAGTTTCAGAGGGTGCCTTTTTCAGGGTTGCTTTTTGACCGGGTCTCCTCGCCATTGTATTTTTTTATTTTATTTTTTTTGCTTAAAGATTGCCACCTGAGCTAGCCTCTGTTGCCCATCTTCGTCCGTTTCAGAGGGTGGATTTCTCAGTGTTGCCTTTTCGCCAGCTCCCCACGCCCTTGTGTGTTTCTTTTGCTTAAAGATTGTCACCTGAGCTAGGCACTGTTGCCCTGCTTCCTCAGTTTCAGAGGGTACCTTTTTCAGGGTTGCTTTTTGACCGGTCTCCTCGCCATTGTATTTTTTTATTTTATTTTTTTTTGCTTAAAGATTGCCACCTGAGCTAGCCTCTGTTGTTCTCCGTTTCAGAGGGTGATTTCTCAGTGTTGTTTCAGAGGGCTTAAAGATTGTCACCTGAGCTAGGTGTTGCCCTCTTCTTCCAGAGGGTCTCCACCGTCTCCTCGCCTTTTATTTTTTTTGCTTAAAGATTGCCACCTGAGCTAGCCTCTGTTGCCCATCTTCGTCCGTTTCAGAGGGTGGATTTCTCAGTGTTGCTTTTTCGCCAGCTCTCCACGCCCTTGTGTGTTTCTTTTGCTTAAAGATTGCACCTGAGCTAGGCTCTGTTGCCCATGCTTCCTCAGTTTCAGAGGGTGGATTTCTCAGTGTTGCTTTTTGCCAGGTCTCCACGCCCTTGTGTGTTTCTTTTGCTTAAAGATTGCCACCTGAGCTAGCCTCTGTTGCCCATCTTACTCAGTTTCAGAGGGTAGATTTCTCAGTGTTGCTTTTTCCCCAGGTCTCCACGCACTTCCTTTTATTTTTCCTTAAAAATTGCCACCTGAGCTAGCCTCTGTTGCCCATCTTCGTCGGTTTCAGAGGGTAGATTTCTCACTGTTGCTTTTTTGCCAGGTCTGCACGCCCTTGTGTTTTTTTTCTGCTTAAAGGTTGCAACCTGAGCTAGCTTCTTTTGCCCATGTTCCTCAGTTTCAGAGGGTGGATTTCTCCGTGTTGCTTTTTCCCCAGGCCTCCACGCCCTTGTGTGTTTCTTTTGCTTAACGATTGCCACCTGAGCTAGCCTCTGTTGCCCATCTTCGTCCGTTTCAGAGGGTGGATTTCTCAGTGTTGCCTTTTCGCCAGCTCCCCACGCCCTTGTGTGTTTCTTTTGCTTAAAGATTGCCACCTGAAGCCAGCCTCTCTTGCCCATCTTCCTCAGTTTCAGAGGGTAGATATTTCAGGGTTGCTTTTTCCCCAGGTCTCCACGCCTTTGTGTTTTGTTTTTGCTTAACGAGTGCCACCTGAGCTAGCCTCTCTTGCCCATGTTCCTCAGTTTCAGAGGGTAGATATTTCAGGGTTGCTTTGTCCCCAGGGCTCCACGCCTTTGTGCTTTGTTTTTGCTTAAGGATTGCCACCTGAGGTAGCCTCTCTTGCCCATCTTCCTCAGTTTCAGAGGGTGGATTTCTCCGTGTTGCTTTTTCCCCAGGTCTCCACGCCCTTGTGTGTTTCTTTTTGCTTAAAGATTGCCACCTGAGCTAGCCTCTGTTGCCCATCTTCCTCAGTTTCAGAGGGTAGATATTTCAGGGTTGCTTTTTCCCCAGGTCTCCACGCCTTTGTGTTTTGTTTTTGCTTAACGAGTGCCACCTGAGCTAGCCTCTCTTGCCCATGTTCCTCAGTTTCAGAGGGTAGATATTTCAGGGTTGCTTTGTCCCAGGGCTCCACGCCTTTGTGCTTTGTTTTTGCTTAAGGATTGCCACCTGAGGTAGCCTCTGTTGCCCATCTTAGTCCGTTTCAGAGGGTGGATTTCTCAGTGTTGTTGCCTTTTCGGCCAGCTCCCCACGCCCTTGTGTGTTTCTTTTGCTTAAAGATTGTCACCTGAGCTAGGCACTGTTGCCCTGCTTCTTCAGTTTCAGAGGGTACCTTTTTCAGGGTTGCTTTTTGACCGGCTCTCCTCGCCATTGTATTTTTTTATTTTATTTTTTTTTGCTTAAAGATTGCCACCTGAGCTAGCCTCTGTTGCGCTTCTTTCTCAGTTTCAGAGGGTAGATTTCCCCGTGTTGCTTTTTCCCCAGGTCTCCACGCACTTCCTTTTATTTTTCCTTAAAAATTGCCACCTTGAGCTAGCCTCTGTTGCCCATCTTCGTCGGTTTCAGAGGGTAGATTTCTCACTGTTGCTTTTTTGCCAGGTCTGCACGCCCTTGTGTTTTTTTTCTGCTTAAAGGTTGCAACCTGAGCTAGCTTCTTTTGCCCATGTTCCTCAGTTTCAGAGGGTGGATTTCTCCGTGTTGCTTTTTCCCCAGGCCTCCACGCCCTTGTGTGTTTCTTTTGCTTAACGATTGCCACCTGAGCTAGCCTCTGTTGACCATCTTCGTCCGTTTCAGAGGGTGGATTTCTCAGTGTTGCCTTTTCGCCAGCTCCCCACGCCCTTGTGTGTTTCTTTTGCTTAAAGATTGCCACCTGAAGCCAGCCTCTCTTGCCCATCTTCCTCAGTTTCAGAGGGTAGATATTTCAGGGTTGCTTTTTCCCCAGGTCTCCACGCCTTTGTGTTTTGTTTTTGCTTAACGAGTGCCACCTGAGCTAGCCTCTCTTGCCCATGTTCCTCAGTTTCAGAGGGTAGATATTTCAGGGTTGCTTTGTCCCCAGGGCTCCACGCCTTTGTGCTTTGTTTTTGCTTAAGGATTGCCACCTGAGGTAGCCTCTGTTGCCCATCTTAGTCCGTTTCAGAGGGTGGATTTCTCAGTGTTGCCTTTTCGCCAGCTCCCCACGCCCTTGTGTGTTTCTTTTGCTTAAAGATTGTCACCTGAGCTAGGCACTGTTGCCCTGCTTCCTCAGTTTCAGAGGGTACCTTTTTCAGGGTTGCTTTTTGACCGGCTCTCCTCGCCATTGTATTTTTTATTTTATTTTTTTTGCTTAAAGATTGCCACCTGAGCTAGCCTCTGTTGCCCATCTTCGTCCGTTTCAGAGGGTGGATTTCTCAGTGTTGCCTTTTCGCCAGCTCCCCACGCCCTTGTGTGTTTCTTTTGCTTAAAGATTGTCACCTGAGCTAGGCACTGTTGCCCTGCTTCTTCAGTTTCAGAGGGTGCCTTTTTCAGGGTTGCTTTTTGACCGGGTCTCCTCGCCATTGTATTTTTTTATTTTATTTTTTTTGCTTAAAGATTGCCACCTGAGCTAGCCTCTGTTGCCCATCTTCGTCCGTTTCAGAGGGTGGATTTCTCAGTGTTGCCTTTTCGCCAGCTCCCCACGCCCTTGTGTGTTTCTTTTGCTTAAAGATTGTCACCTGAGCTAGGCACTGTTGCCCTGCTTCCTCAGTTTCAGAGGGTACCTTTTTCAGGGTTGCTTTTTGACCGGCTCTCCTCGCCATTGTATTTTTTTATTTTATTTTTTTTTGCTTAAAGATTGCCACCTGAGCTAGCCTCTGTTGCCCATCTTCGTCCGTTTCAGAGGGTGGATTTCTCAGTGTTGCCTTTTCGCCAGCTCCCCACGCCCTTGTGTGTTTCTTTTGCTTAAAGATTGCCACCTGAAGCCAGCCTCTCTTGCCCATCTTCCTCAGTTTCAGAGGGTAGATATTTCAGGGTTGCTTTTTCCCCAGGTCTCCACGCCTTTGTGTTTTGTTTTTGCTTAACGAGTGCCACCTGAGCTAGCCTCTCTTGCCCATGTTCCTCAGTTTCAGAGGGTAGATATTTCAGGGTTGCTATGTCCCCAGGGCTCCACGCCTTTGTGCTTTGTTTTTGCTTAAGGATTGCCACCTGAGGTAGCCTCTCTTGCCCATCTTCCTCAGTTTCAGAGGGTGGATTTCTCCGTCTTGCTTTTTCCCCAGGTCTCCACGCCCTTGTGTGTTTCTTTTGCTTAAAGATTGCCACCTGAGCTAGCCTCTGTTGCCCATCTTCGTCCGTTTCAGAGGGTGGATTTCTCAGTGTTGCCTTTTCGCCAGCTCCCCACGCCCTTGTGTGTTTCTTTTGCTTAAAGATTGTCACCTGAGCTAGGCACTGTTGCCCTGCTTCCTCAGTTTCAGAGGGTACCTTTTTCAGGGTTGCTTTTTGACCGGCTCTCCTCGCCATTGTATTTTTTTATTTTATTTTTTTTGCTTAAAGATTGCCACCTGAGCTAGCCTCTGTTGCCCATCTTCGTCCGTTTCAGAGGGTGGATTTCTCAGTGTTGCCTTTTCGCCAGCTCCCCACGCCCCTTGTGTGTTTCTTTTGCTTAAAGATTGTCACCTGAGCTAGGCACTGTTGCCCTGCTTCTTCAGTTTCAGAGGGTGCCTTTTTCAGGGTTGCTTTTTGACCGGGTCTCCTCGCCATTGTATTTTTTTATTTTATTTTTTTTGCTTAAAGATTGCCACCTGAGCTAGCCTCTGTTGCCCATCTTCGTCCGTTTCAGAGGGTGGATTTCTCAGTGTTGCCTTTTCGCCAGCTCCCCACGCCCTTGTGTGTTTCTTTTGCTTAAAGATTGTCACCTGAGCTAGGCACTGTTGCCCTGCTTCCTCAGTTTCAGAGGGTACCTTTTTCAGGGTTGCTTTTTGACCGGGTCTCCTCGCCATTGTATTTTTTTATTTTATTTTTTTTTGCTTAAAGATTGCCACCTGAGCTAGCCTCTGTTGCGCTTCTTTCTCAGTTTCAGAGGGTAGATTTCCCCGTGTTGCTTTTTCCCCAGGTCTCCACGCACTTCCTTTTATTTTTCCTTAAAAAATTGCCACCTGAGCTAGCCTCTGTTGCCCATCTTCGTCGGTTTCAGAGGGTAGATTTCTCACTGTTGCTTTTTTGCCAGGTCTGCACGCCCTTGTGTTTTTTTTCTGCTTAAAGGTTGCAACCTGAGCTAGCTTCTTTTGCCCATGTTCCTCAGTTTCAGAGGGTGGATTTCTCCGTGTTGCTTTTTCCCCAGGCCTCCACGCCCTTGTGTGTTTCTTTTGCTTAACGATTGCCACCTGAGCTAGCCTCTGTTGCCCATCTTCGTCCGTTTCAGAGGGTGGATTTCTCAGTGTTGCCTTTTCGCCAGCTCCCCACGCCCTTGTGTGTTTCTTTTGCTTAAAGATTGCCACCTGAAGCCAGCCTCTCTTGCCCATCTTCCTCAGTTTCAGAGGGTAGATATTTCAGGGTTGCTTTTTCCCCAGGTCTCCACGCCTTTGTGTTTTGTTTTTGCTTAACGAGTGCCACCTGAGCTAGCCTCTCTTGCCCATGTTCCTCAGTTTCAGAGGGTAGATATTTCAGGGTTGCTTTGTCCCCAGGGCTCCACGCCTTTGTGCTTTGTTTTTGCTTAAGGATTGCCACCTGAGGTAGCCTCTCTTGCCCATCTTCCTCAGTTTCAGAGGGTGGATTTCTCCGTGTTGCTTTTTCCCCAGGTCTCCACGCCCTTGTGTGTTTCTTTTGCTTAAAGATTGCCACCTGAGCTAGCCTCTGTTGCCCATCTTCCTCAGTTTCAGAGGGTAGATATTTCAGGGTTGCTTTTTCCCCAGGTCTCCACGCCTTTGTGTTTTGTTTTTGCTTAACGAGTGCCACCTGAGCTAGCCTCTCTTGCCCATGTTCCTCAGTTTCAGAGGGTAGATATTTCAGGGTTGCTTTGTCCCCAGGGCTCCACGCCTTTGTGCTTTGTTTTTGCTTAAGGATTGCCACCTGAGCTAGCCTCTGTTGCCCATCTTCGTCCGTTTCAGAGGGTGGATTTCTCAGTGTTGCCTTTTCGCCAGCTCCCCACGCCCTTGTGTGTTTCTTTTGCTTAAAGATTGTCACCTGAGCTAGGCACTGTTGCCCTGCTTCTTCAGTTTCAGAGGGTGCCTTTTTCAGGGTTGCTTTTTGACCGGGTC
>NW_027225356.1:0-28385 GCF_041296235.1 Equus asinus | reverse complement strand
AAATATATACAAGCAAGTTTTTTTTTTTTCAGTTTTCTTTCAGTGACTGAATGTTACGTATAGTCCTGTCACGACCTATTGTAAAATGTTTTGATGAGTCTTATGTAAAAACGTTTCCTAGATAGCTATCTGTGAGCTCTATTTAGCACAGTGTTTCTTTCATTGTAGGAAAATGATACCCATTCATTATGGCCATATACTGAAATGTGAGAAATGTCTCCAATACAAATGTTCCTAATAATAGCTTCAAGATGCTTTCACCACAGAGTTCTTTTCAGTGAAACAATATTGCAGATATTCTGTGACACTTGTAGTGAAGTGTTAGTTAAAACTTACTTGCAAGCTGGATTCAGCACAGTGTTTCTTTCATTGTTTGAAACTCATATTCAATCAGAACAGCAAATATTGAAATGGTTTATAATGACTAATATGAAGAGGATCCTTAATGGCTGCAAGTAAGATGGTTTCACCACAGTTTTTCTCTCAGTGAACAAATGCTATATATATTCTGTCCCCGCATGCAATGAAAATGTTTGTTAAGTCTTATATGAACATGTTCCTAAACAGCTACCCGCAAACTGGGCTTAGAACAGTGTTCTCACACTGTTAGTAATTGATAGGTCATCTGTAGGGCATATGCTGAAATGTTTGAAAATGTCTTATGTGAATATGCCCCTAAACAGCTGTAAGCACATTTGTTTCACCAGAGTTCCTTTAGTGTCTGAATCTTATGGATATTTTTCAAGTCTGTAGTGTAATTTTTTTAAGTATTTTATGAAGTTCTTCCTAAACAGATACTAGGAAAACAAGGGTTCAGCTCATCCTTCTTTCCTTGAGTGAATATTAAAATCATTCTGTCCATGACCATAGCGCAATATTTGTTAAGACTTATAAAAAGATATTTCTAAAAGACAACTTTCCAGCTGGGTTCTTAACATTGTTCTTTCATTTTATGGAAGTGATAACCATTCTGGATGGAATACACTGAAATGTTTGAAAAGACTTGTATGAAGATACTCCTAAATAGCTACAAGCAATCTGGTTACACCACAGTGTTCTTTCATTTAATAAACTTTATATATAGTCTCCTATAGCTGTAGTGAAATGTTTTATATCATATATGAAAATGTTCCTACAGCTACCTGCAAGCTGGGATCAGCACACTGACTTTTCATTGTAATAAAGTGATAGTTACTTTGTATGGGCATACACTGAAATGTCAGAAAAGACTTATATGAGTGTATTTCTAAAGAGATACAAGGCAAGCTGGTTTCACAATAGTGATCTTTCATTGAATTAATGTAATAGATATTCTGTCGCACATGTTGTGAAATGTTTCAATAAATCTTACATGAAAATGTTACTATAAGTCTACCTGAAAGCTGAGTTAAGTACAATGTTTTTTCATTTTAAGAAAGTATAGCTGTTCTCTATGGCTCATACTGAAATGCTAGAAAAGACTTACATGAAGATGTTCCTTAAAAGCTACAAGGAAGTTGGTTTTCACCACAGCATTCTTTCAAAGAGTGAATGTTATAGATATTCCCATCATGCCCGTAGTGAAAATGTTTGATAGGGACTTATTTGAAGATTCCCCTAAAGAGCTGCAAGCAAGGTGTTTTTCACCACAGTGTTCATTCAGAAAAATGAATGTTATACGTATTCTGTCATGCCTCAAGAGAACTATTTGATGTCTTATGTGGAGAGTGTTCCTGAACAGCTACAAGCAAGCTTTTTCAACATAGTGTGGTTTTCCTTGAATGAATGTTATGGATATCATGTTGCGGCTGTAGAGAAACGTTTGATAAGACATAAATGAAATGCTCATAAAGAGCCACTGGTTTCATCAGAACGTTCTTTCTGGATATGGAAGTGATAGCCATTCTGTAGGCATAATGAAGTGTTTTGAAGAGCCTTATACGAAGACATTCCCAAGGCGCCAGAAGTAATCTGGCTTCACCACAGTGTTCTTTCAGTGAACGAGTGTTATAGCTAGGTCTGTCATGCCTGTAGTGAAATGTTTAATAAGTCTTATATGAAGAGGTTTCAAACAGCCGCCAGCAAGCCGGGTTTAGCACAGTGGTCCTTTAACTGTAAAGTAAGTGAGAGCCATTCTGTATGGCATATACTTAAATGTTAGAGAGGTCTTATATGAAGATGTTCCTAAATAGAATCCAAACAAGATGTGTTCAGGGACAGAATAATTTTCATCATAAGATAGTGACAGCCGTTTAGTATGGCATATACTGAAATGCTGAAAAGGACTGAAATGAAGATCTTCCTTAACAGTAAAACCAAGCCACTTTCACCATAGTGTTCTTTCATTGAATGGATGTAATAGATATTCTGTCATGCCTGTAGTTAAATGTTCAATAGGTCTTACATAAAAAT
The DNA here is from genome assembly GCF_041296235.1 of Equus asinus. Classification (NCBI taxonomy): domain Eukaryota; kingdom Metazoa; phylum Chordata; class Mammalia; order Perissodactyla; family Equidae; genus Equus; species Equus asinus. The sequence continues at coordinate 25,994 of NW_027225356.1, read as the reverse complement.
ACTCCTAATAATCTACCTGAAAGCTATTAAAACACAACCTTCTTTCCTTGTAAGAAGGGTATGGCCATGCTGTATGCCACATACTGAAATGCTTGAAAAGCTTTATACGAAGATGTTCCTCAACAGTTACAAGAAAAACTGCTTTCATCCCTGTGTTCGTTCAATGAGTGAATGTTTAGAGATTCTGTCATTCCTGCAAAGGAATGTTTAATAAGTCCTTACATGAAGATGTTTTCTAAACAGCTACAAGGAAAATTTTTTTTAAATATAGTGTTATTACATTGAATAAACATTAAAGACATCCTGTCATGACTGTAGGCCAAATGTCTGATAAGACTTGAGCAAAATATTAATAAACAATTACTTGCAAGCTGGGTTCATCACAGTATTCTTTCCTGGCTATGGAGATGATAGCCATTCTGTATGGCATAAAGTGATATGTTTTGAAGAGCCTTTGATTTATATTCTTAAACAGCTAACAAGCAAGATGGTTTTCTTCACAGTGTTCTTTCAGTGAATGAATGTTTCTAGATATTGTCCACATCTGTGGTGAAATATTTGATATATGATGTTCCTAAACAGCTACCTATAAACTGGATTTCAGCATGTGTTCTTTTCATTTTGTGAAAATGAATAGTCGCTCTGTGTGGGAATATACTTAAGTATTTGAAGTGTAATTATGTGCAGATGTTTCCTAAACAGTGAAAAGAAGATGGTTTTTGCATAATTTTCTTTCAGATAACAAATGTTATAGGACATTGTCACATCTGTAGTCAAATGTTTTGATATGATTTTATGTGAAAATATCCCTAAACAGCTACCTGTTGGCTTGATTAAGCACAATGCTCTTTCATTGTAAGAAAGTGATAGCTGTTCCATGTGGCATATACTGAAATGTTTTGAAATGTCATCTGTGAAGATGTTCCTTAAGAGCTACTTGCTGGGTGTTTTCAAGACAATGTTCTTTCAGTGAATGGATGTTGTAGATAGTCTATCACACCCGTAGTGAAATGCTGGATAAGTTTTATGAAGATGTCCCTAAGTAGCTACAAGCAAAAATGGTTTTCACAACAGTGTTCTTACAGACATTGAAGGTTATAGATATTCTGTCATGCCTGTAGTGAAATGTTTGATAAGACTTGCATGAACACTTACATGAAGATGTTTTCTAAACAGCCACAAGCAAGCTTTTTTCAACACAGTATTTTCATTGAATGAATGTAATAATTATCACATTGTGGCTGCAGAGAAAACGTTTGATAAGACACACACAAAATGTTCATAAATAGCATGTGCCAGCCTGGTTGCATCACAATGTTGTTTAATTTAATGGAAGTGATCATCATTCTGTATAGCATATGATGTGTTTGAATAGCCTTATATAAAGATATTCCTAAAAAACTTATGAGGCAATCTGGTTTTCACCAGAGTGGTGTTCCTCAGTGAAGGAATCTTACAGAGATTCTGTCAGAGCAGTAGTGGACATGTTTGGTGTTTTGTATGAAGAAACCCTAAATGGCTTCCTGCAAGATGAGTTCAACACAGTGTTATTTCATTTTAAGAAAATGATAGTCCATTCTGTTTTGGCATAAACTGAAATATTAGAAAAAGCCTTATATCAAGAGGTTTCCTAATTAGCTACCAGCAATCTGGCTTCACAATAGTGTTCTTTCATTGAATGGATGTAATAGATACTTTGTAGTGAAATGTATGATAAGTCCTCTTATGAAAAGGTTCCTAAACAGCTGCCTGCAATCTGGCTTCAGCACATTATATCATTGTCTCAAAGTGATATTCATTCAGTATGTCCTTATATGGAAACGCTTGAAATGGTGAACATGAAGAAGTTTTCTAAATATATACAAGCAAGATTGTTTTCTCCACAGTTTTCTTTCAGTGACTGAATGTTACGTATAGTCTGTCACGACTATTGTAAAATGTTTTGATGAGTCTTATGTAAAAACGTTCCTAGATAGCTATCTGTGAGCTCTATTTTAGCACAGTGTTCTTTCATTGTAGGAAAATGATACCCATTCATTATGGCATATACTGAAATGTGAGAAATGTCTCCAATACAAATGTTCCTAATAATAGCTTCAAGATGCTTTCACCACAGAGTTCTTTCAGTGAAACAATATTGCAGATATTCTGTGACACTTGTAGTGAAGTGTTAGTTTAAAAACTTACTTGCAAGCTGGATTCAGCACAGTGTTTCTTTTCATTGTTTGAAACTCATATTCAATCAGAACAGCAAATATTGAAATGGTTATAATGACTAATATGAAGAGGATCCTTAATGGCTGCAAGTAAGATGGTTTCACCACAGTTTTCTCTCAGTGAACAAATGCTATATATATTCTGTCCCGCATGCAATGAAAATGTTTGTTAAGTCTTATATGAACCATGTTTCCTAAACAGCTACCCGCAAAACTGGGCTTAGAACAGTGTTCTCACACTGTTAGTAATTGATAGGTCATCTGTAGGGCATATGCTGAAATGTTTTGAAATGTCTTATGTGAATATGCCCCTAAACAGCTGTAAGCACATTTGTTTCACCAGAGTTCCTTTAGTGTCTGAATCTTATGGATATTTTTTCAAGTCTGTAGTGTAATTTTTTAAGTATTTTATGAAGTTCTTCCTAAACAGATACTAGGAAAACAAGGGTTCAGCTCATCCTTCTTTCCTTGAGTGAATATTAAAATCATTCTGTCCATGACCATAGCGCAATATTTGTTTAAGACTTATAAAAAAGATATTTCTAAAAGACAACTTTCCAGCTGGGTTTCTTAACATTGTTCTTTCATTTTATGGAAGTGATAACCATTCTGGATGGAATACACTGAAATGTTTGAAAAGACTTGTATGAAGATACTCCTAAATAGCTACAAGCAATCTGGTTACACCACAGTGTTTCTTTCATTTAATAAAACTTTATCTATAGTCCTCCTAAGGCTGTAGTGAAATGTTTTTATATCATATATGAAAATGTTCCTACAGCTACCTGCAAGCTGGGATCAGCACACTGACTTTTTCATTGTAATAAAGTGATAGTTACTTTGTATGGCATACACTGAAATGTCCAGAAAAGACTTATATGAGTGTATTTCTAAAGAGATACAAGCAAAGCTGGTTTCACAATAGTGATCTTTCATTGAATTAATGTAATAGATATTCTGTCGCACATGTTGTGAAATGTTTCAATAAATCTTACATGAAAAATGTTACTATAAGTCTACCTGAAAGCTGAGTTAAGTACAATGTTTTTTTTCATTTTAAGAAAGTATAGCTGTTCCTCTATGGCTCATACTGAAAATGCTAGAAAAGACTTACATGAAGATGTTCCTTAAAAGCTACAAGGAAGTTGGTTTCACCACAAGCATTCTTTCAATGAGTGAATGTTATAGATTATTCCATCATGCCCGTAGTGAAATGTTTTGATAGGACTTATTTGAAGATTCCCCCTAAAGAGCTGCAAGCAAGGTGTTTTCACCACAGTGTTCATTCAGAAAAATGAATGTTTATACGTATTCTGTCATGCCTCAAGAGAACTATTTGATGTCTTATGTGAGAGTGTTCCTGAACAGCTACAAGCAAGCTTTTTCAACATAGTGTGGTTTTCCTTGAATGAATGTTATGGATATCATGTTTGCGGCTGTAGAGAAACGTTTGATAAGACATAAATGAAATGCTCATAAAGAGCCACTGGTTTCATCAGAACGTTCTTTCTGGATATGGGAAGTGATAGCCATTCTGTAGGCATAATGAAGTGTTTTGAAGAGCCTTATACGAAGACATTCCCAAGGCGCCAGAAGTAAATCTGGCTTCACCACAGTGTTCTTTCAGTGAACGAGTGTTATAGCTAGTCTGTCATGCCTGTAGTGAAATGTTTAATAAGTCTTATATGAAGAGGTTTTCAAACAGCCGCCAGCAAGCCGGGTTTAGCACAGTGTCCTTTAACTGTAAGTAAGTGAGAGCCATTCTGTATGGCATATACTTAAATGTTAGAGAGGTCTTATATGAAGATGTTCCTAAATAGAATCCAACAAGATGTGTTTCAGGGACAGAATAATTTCATCATAAGATAGTGACAGCCGTTTTAGTATGGCATATACTGAAATGCTGAAAAAGGACTGAAATGAAGATCTTCCTTAACAGTAAAACCAAGCCACTTTCACCATAGTGTTCTTTCATTGAATGGATGTAATAGATATTCTGTCATGCCTGTAGTTAAATGTTCAATAGGTCTTACATAAAAATACTCCTAATAATCTACCTGAAAGCTATTAAACACAAACTTCTTTCCTTGTAAGAAGGGTATGGCCATGCTGTATGCCACATACTGAAATGCTTGAAAAAGCTTTATACGAAGATGTTCCTCAACAGTTACAAGAAAAACTGCTTTCATCCCTGTGTTTCGTTCAATGAGTGAATGTTTAGAGATTCTGTCATTCCTGCAAAGGAATGTTTTAATAAGTCTTTACATGAAGATGTTTTCTAAAACAGCTACAAGGAAATTTTTTTAAATATAGTGTTATTACATTGAATAAACATTAAAGACATCCTGTCCATGACTGTAGGCAAATGTCCTGATAAGACTTGAGCAAAATATTAATAAACAATTACTTGCAAGCTGGGTTCATCACAGTATTCTTTCCTGGCTATGGAGATGATAGCCATTCTGTATGGCATAAAGTGATATGTTTGAAGAGCCTTTGATTTATATTCTTAAACAGCTAACAAGCAAGATGGTTTTCTTCACAGTGTTCTTTCAGTGAATGAATGTTCTAGATATTGTCACATCTGTGGTGAAATATTTGATATATGATGTTCCTAAACAGCTACCCATAAACTGGATTCAGCATGTGTTCTTTCATTTTGTGAAAAATGATAGTCCGCTCTGTGTGGGAATATACTTAAGTATTTGAAGTGTATTATGTGGCAGATGTTCCTAAACAGTGAAAAAGAAGATGGTTTTTTGCATAATTTTCTTTCAGATAACAAATGTTATAGGACATTGTCACATCTGTAGTCAAATGTTTTGATATGATTTATGTGAAAATATCCCTAAACAGCTACCTGTTGGCTTGATTAAGCACAATGCTGTTTTCATTGTAAGAAAGTGATAGCTGTTCCATGTGGCATATACTGAAAATGTTTGAAAATGTCATCTGTGAAGATGTTTCCTTAAGAGCTACTTGCTGGGTGTTTTCAAGACAATGTTTCTTTCAGTGAATGGATGTTGTAGATAGTCTATCACACCCGTAGTGAAAATGCTGGATAAGTTTTATGAAGATGTCCCTAAGTAGCTACAAGCAAAATGGTTTCACAACAGTGTTCTTACAAGACATTGAAGGTTATAGATATTCTGTCATGCCTGTAGTGAAATGTTTGATAAGACTTGCATGAACACTTACATGAAGATGTTTCTAAACAGCCACAAGCAAGCTTTTTTCAACACAGTATTTCATTGAATGAATGTAATAATTATCACATTGTGGCTGCAGAGAAACGTTTTGATAAGGGACACACACAAAATGTTCATAAATAGCATGTGCCAGCTGGTTGCATCACAATGTTGTTTAATTTAATGGAAGTGATCATCATTCTGTATAGCATATGATGTGTTTGAATAGCCTTATATAAAGATATTCCTAAAAAACTTATGAGCAATCTGGTTTCACCAGAGTGTGTTTCCTCAGTGAAGGAATCTTACAGAGATTCTGTCAGAGCAGTAGTGGACATGTTTGGGTGTTTTGTATGAAGAAACCCTAAATGGCTTCCTGCAAGATGAGTTCAACACAGTGTTATTTTCATTTTAAGAAAATGATAGTCATTCTGTTTGGCATAAACTGAAATATTAGAAAAGCCTTATATCAAGAGGTTCCTAATTAGCTACCAGCAATCTGGCTTCACAATAGTGTTCTTTCATTGAATGGATGTAATAGATACTTTGTAGTGAAATGTATGATAAGTCTCTTATGAAAAGGTTCCTAAACAGCTGCCTGCAATCTGGCTTCAGCACATTTATATCATTGTCTCAAAGTGATATTCCATTCAGTATGTCTTATATGGAAACGCTTGAAATGGTGAACATGAAGAAGTTTCTAAATATATACAAGCAAGATTGTTTTCTCCACAGTTTTCTTTCAGTGACTGAATGTTTACGTATAGTCTGTCCACGACTATTGTAAAATGTTTGATGAGTCTTATGTAAAAACGTTTCCTAGATAGCTATCTGTGAGCTCTATTTAGCACAGTGTTCTTTTCATTGTAGGAAAAATGATTACCCATTCATTATGGGCATATACTGAAATGTGAGAAATGTCTCCAATACAAATGTTCCTAATAATAGCTTCAAGATGCTTTCACCACAGAGTTCTTTCAGTGAAAACAATATTGCAGATATTCTGTGACACTTGTAGTGAAGTGTTAGTTAAAACTTACTTGCAAGCTGGATTCAGCACAGTGTTTCTTTCATTGTTTGAAACTCATATTCAATCAGAACAGCAAATATTGAAATGGTTATAATGACTAATATGAAGAGGATCCTTAATGGCTGCAAGTAAGATGGTTTCACCACAGTTTTTCTCTCAGTGAACAAATGCTATATATATTCTGTCCCGCATGCAATGAAATGTTTTGTTAAGTCTTATATGAACATGTTCCTAAACAGCTACCCGCAAAACTGGGCTTAGAACAGTGTTTCTCACACTGTTAGTAATTGATAGGTCATCTGTAGGGCATATGCTGAAATGTTTGAAATGTCTTATGTGAATATGCCCCTAAACAGCTGTAAGCACATTTGTTTCACCAGAGTTCCTTTAGTGTCTGAATCTTATGGATATTTTCAAGTCTGTAGTGTAATTTTTTAAGTATTTTATGAAGTTCTTCCTAAACAGATACTAGGAAACAAGGGTTCAGCTCATCCTTCTTTCCTTGAGTGAATATTAAAAATCATTCTGTCATGACCATAGCGCAATATTTGTTAAGACTTATAAAAAAGATATTTCTAAAAGACAACTTTCCAGCTGGGTTCTTAACATTGTTCTTTCATTTTATGGAAGTGATAACCATTCTGGATGGAATACACTGAAATGTTTGAAAAGACTTGTATGAAGATACTCCCTAAATAGCTACAAGCAATCTGGTTACACCACAGTGTTTCTTTCATTTAATAAACTTTATCTATAGTCTCCTAAGGCTGTAGTGAAATGTTTTTATATCATATATGAAAATGTTCCTACAGCTACCTGCAAGCTGGGATCAGCACACTGACTTTTTCATTGTAATAAAGTGATAGTTACTTTGTATGGCATACACTGAAATGTCAGAAAAAGACTTATATGAGTGTATTTCTAAAGAGATACAAGCAAGCTGGTTTCACAATAGTGATCTTTCATTGAATTAATGTAATAGATATTCTGTCGCACATGTTTGTGAAATGTTTCAATAAATCTTACATGAAAATGTTTACTATAAGTCTACCTGAAAGCTGAGTTAAGTACAATGTTTTTTCATTTTTAAGAAAGTATAGCTGTTCTCTATGGCTCATACTGAAATGCTAGAAAAGACTTACATGAAGATGTTCCTTAAAAGCTACAAGGAAGTTGGTTTCACCACAGCATTCTTTCAATGAGTGAATGTTATAGATATTCCATCATGCCCGTAGTGAAATGTTTGATAGGACTTATTTGAAGATTCCCCTAAAGAGCTGCAAGCAAGGTGTTTTCACCACAGTGTTCATTCAGAAAATGAATGTTATACGTATTCTGTCATGCCTCAAGAGAAAACTATTTGATGTCTTATGTGAGAGTGTTCCTGAACAGCTACAAGCAAGCTTTTTCAACATAGTGTGGTTTTCCTTGAATGAATGTTATGGATATCATGTTTGCGGCTGTAGAGAAACGTTTGATAAGACATAAATGAAATGCTCATAAAGAGCCACTGGTTTTCATCAGAACGTTCTTTCTGGATATGGAAGTGATAGCCATTCTGTAGGCATAATGAAGTGTTTTGAAGAGCCCTTATACGAAGACATTCCCAAGGCGCCAGAAGTAATCTGGCTTCACCACAGTGGTTCTTTCAGTGAAACGAGTGTTATAGCTAGTCTGTCATGCCTGTAGTGAAAATGTTTAATAAGTCTTATATGAAGAGGTTTTCAAACAGCCGCCAGCAAGCCGGGTTTAGCACAGTGTCCCTTTAACTGTAAGTAAGTGAGAGCCATTCTGTATGGCATATACTTAAATGTTAGAGAGGTCTTATATGAAGATGTTTCCTAAATAGAATCCAACAAGATGTGTTTCAGGACAGAATAATTTCATCATAAGATAGTGGACAGCCGTTTAGTATGGGCATATACTGAAATGCTGAAAAAGGGACTGAAATGAAGATCTTCCTTAACAGTAAAACCAAGCCACTTTCACCATAGTGTTCTTTCATTGAATGGATGTAATAGATTATTCTGTCATGCCTGTAGTTAAATGTTCAATAGGTCCTTACATAAAAATACTCCTAATAATCTACCTGAAAGCTATTAAACACAAAACTTCTTTCCTTGTAAGAAGGGGTATGGCCATGCTGTATGCCCACATACTGAAATGCTTGAAAAGCTTTATACGAAGATGTTCCTCAACAGTTTACAAGGAAAACTGCTTTCATCCCTGTGTTCGTTCAATGAGTGAATGTTTAGAGATTCTGTCATTCCTGCAAAGGAATGTTTAATAAGTCTTACATGAAGATGTTTTCTAAACAGCTACAAGGGAAATTTTTTTAAATATAGTGTTATTACATTGAATAAACATTAAAGACATCCTGTCATGACTGTAGGCAAAATGTCTGATAAGACTTGAGCAAAATATTAATAAAACAATTACTTGCAAGCTGGGTTCATCCACAGTATTCTTTCCTGGCTATGGAGATGATAGCCATTCTGTATGGCATAAAGTGATATGTTTTGAAGAGCCTTTGATTTATATTCTTAAACAGCTAACAAGCAAGATGGTTTCTTCACAGTGTTTCTTTCAGTGAATGAATGTTCTAGATATTGTCCACATCTGTGGTGAAATATTTGATATATGATGTTCCTAAACAGCTACCCATAAACTGGATTCAGGCATGTGTTTCTTTCATTTTGTGAAAATGATAGTCGCCTCTGTGTGGAATATACTTAAGTATTTGAAGTGTATTATGTGCAGATGTTCCTAAACAGTGAAAAGAAGATGGTTTTTTGCATAATTTTCTTTCAGATAACAAATGTTATAGACATTGTCACATCTGTAGTCAAATGTTTGATATGATTTATGTGAAAATATCCCTAAAACAGCTACCTGTTGGCTTGATTAAGCACAATGCTGTTTCATTGTAAGAAAGTGATAGCTGTTCCATGTGGCAATATACTGAAATGTTTGAAATGTCATCTGTGAAGATGTTTCCTTAAGAGCTACTTGCTGGGTGTTTTCAAGACAATGTTCTTTCAGTGAATGGATGTTGTAGATAGTCTATCACACCCGTAGTGAAATGCTGGATAAGTTTTATGAAGATGTCCCTAAGTAAGCTACAAGCAAAATGGTTTCACAACAGTGTTTCTTACAGACATTGAAGGTTATAGATATTCTGTCATGCCTGTAGTGAAATGTTTGATAAGACTTGCATGAACACTTACATGAAGATGTTTCTAAACAGCCACAAGCAAGCTTTTTCAACACAGTATTTCATTGAATGAATGTAATAATTATCACATTGTGGCTGCAGAGAAACGTTTGATAAGACACACACAAAATGTTTCATAAATAGCATTGTGCCAGCTGGTTGCATCACAATGTTGTTTAATTTAATGGAAAGTGATCATCATTCTGTATAGCATATGATGTGTTTGAATAGCCTTATATAAAAGATATTCCTAAAAAACTTATGAGCAATCTGGTTTCACCAGAGTGTGTTCCTCAGTGAAGGAATCTTACAGAGATTCTGTCCAGAGCAGTAGTGACATGTTTGGTGTTTTGTATGAAGAAACCCTAAATGGGCTTTCCTGCAAGATGAGTTCAACACAGTGTTATTTCATTTAAGAAAATGATAGTCATTCTGTTTGGCATAAACTGAAATATTAGAAAAGCCTTATATCAAGAGGTTCCTAATTAGCTACCAGCAATCTGGCTTCACAATAGTGTTTCTTTCATTGAATGGATGTAATAGATACTTTGTAGTGAAATGTATGATAAGTCTCTTATGAAAAGGTTCCTAAACAGCTGCCTGCAATCTGGCTTCAGCACATTATATCATTGTCTCAAAGTGATATTCATTCAGTATGTCTTATATGGAAACGCTTGAAATGGTGAACATGAAGAAGTTTCTAAATATATACAAGCAAGATTGTTTTCTCCACAGTTTTTCTTTCAGTGACTGAATGTTACGTATAGTCCTGTCACGACTATTGTAAAATGTTTGATGAGTCCTTATGTAAAAAACGTTCCTAGATAGCTATCTGTGAGCTCTATTTAGCACAGTGTTCTTTCATTGTAGGAAAATGATACCCATTCATTATGGCATATACTGAAATGTGAGAAATGTCTCCAATACAAATGTTCCTAATAATAGCTTCAAGATGCTTTCACCACAGAGTTTCTTTCAGTGAAACAATATTGCAGATATTCTGTGACACTTGTAGTGAAGTGTTAGTTAAAAACTTACTTGCAAGCTGGGATTCAGCACAGTGTTTCTTTCATTGTTTGAAAACTCATATTCAATCAGAACAGCAAATATTGAAATGGTTTATAATGACTAATATGAAGAGGATCCTTAATGGCTGCAAGTAAGATGGTTTCACCACAGTTTTTCTCTCAGTGAACAAATGCTATATATATTCTGTCCCCGCATGCAATGAAATGTTTGTTAAGTCTTATATGAACATGTTCCTAAACAGCTACCCGCAAACTGGGCTTAGAACAGTGTTCTCCACACTGTTAGTAATTGATAGGTCATCTGTAGGGGCATATGCTGAAATGTTTTGAAATGTCTTATGTGAATATGCCCCTAAAACAGCTGTAAGCACATTTGTTTTCACCAGAGTTCCTTTAGTGGTCCTGAATCTTATGGATATTTTTTCAAGTCTGTAGTGTAATTTTTTAAGTATTTTATGAAGTTCTTCCTAAACAGATACTAGGAAACAAGGGTTTCAGCTCATCCTTCTTTCCTTGAGTGAATATTAAAATCATTCTGTCATGACCATAGCGCAATATTTGTTAAGACTTTATAAAAAGATATTTCTAAAAGGACAAACTTTCCAGCTGGGTTCTTAACATTGTTCTTTCATTTTATGGAAGTGATAACCATTCTGGATGGAATACACTGAAATGTTTGAAAAGACTTGTATGAAGATACTCCTAAATAGCTACAAGCAATCTGGTTACACCACAGTGTTCTTTCATTTAATAAACTTTATCTATAGTCCTCCTAAGGCTGTAGTGAAATGTTTTATATCATATATGAAAATGTTCCTACAGCTACCTGCAAGCTGGGATCAGCACACTGACTTTTTCATTGTAATAAAGTGATAGTTACTTTGTATGGCATACACTGAAATGTCAGAAAAGACTTATATGAGTCTATTTCTAAAGAGATACAAGCAAGCTGGTTTTCACAATAGTGATCTTTCATTGAATTAATGTAATAGATATTCTGTCGCACATGTTGTGAAATGTTCAATAAATCTTACATGAAAATGTTTACTATAAGTCTACCTGAAAGCTGAGTTAAGTACAATGTTTTTTTCATTTTAAGAAAGTATAGCTGTTCTCTATGGCTCATACTGAAATGCTAGAAAAGACTTACATGAAGATGTTCCCTTAAAAGCTACAAGGAAGTTGGTTTTCACCACAGCATTCTTTCAATGAGTGAATGTTATAGATATTCCATCATGCCCGTAGTGAAATGTTTTGATAGGACTTATTTGAAGATTCCCCTAAAGAGCTTGCAAGCAAGGTGTTTTTCACCACAGTGTTCATTCAGAAAATGAATGTTATACGTATTCTGTCATGCCTCAAGAGAACTATTTGATGTCTTATGTGAGAGTGTTCCTGAACAGCTTACAAGCAAGCTTTTTCAACATAGTGTGGTTTCCTTGAATGAATGTTATGGATATCATGTTGCGGCTGTAGAGAAACGTTTGATAAGACCATAAAATGAAATGCTCATAAAGAGCCACTGGTTTTCATCAGAACGTTCTTTCTGGATATGGAAGTGATAGCCATTCTGTAGGCATAATGAAGTGTTTGAAGAGCCTTATACGAAGGACATTCCCAAGGCGCCAGAAGTAATCTGGCTTCACCACAGTGTTCTTTCAGTGAACGAGTGTTATAGCTAGTCTGTCATGCCTGTAGTGAAATGTTTTAATAAGTCCTTATATGAAGAGGTTTCAAACAGCCGCCAGCAAGCCGGGTTTTAGCACAGTGTCCTTTAACTGTAAGTAAGTGAGAGCCATTCTGTATGGCATATACTTTAAATGTTAGAGAGGTCTTATATGAAGATGTTCCTAAATAGAATCCAAACAAGATGTGTTCAGGACAGAATAATTTCATCATAAGATAGTGGACAGCCGTTTAGTATGGCATATACTGAAATGCTGAAAAGGGACTGAAATGAAGATCTTCCTTAACAGTAAAACCAAGCCACTTTCACCATAGTGTTCTTTCATTGAATGGATGTAATAGATATTCTGTCATGCCTGTAGTTAAATGTTCAATAGGTCTTACATAAAAAATACTCCTAATAATCTACCTGAAAGCTATTAAACACAAACTTCTTTCCTTGTAAGAAGGGTATGGCCATGCTGTATGCCACATACTGAAATGCTTGAAAAAGCTTTATACGAAGATGTTCCTCAACAGTTACAAGAAAACTGCTTTCATCCCTGTGTTCGTTCAATGAGTGAATGTTTAGAGATTCTGTCATTCCTGCAAAGGAATGTTTAATAAGTCTTACATGAAGATGTTTCTAAACAGCTACAAGGAAATTTTTTTAAATATAGTGTTATTACATTGAATAAACATTAAAGACATCCTGTCATGACTGTAGGCAAATGTCTGATAAGACTTGAGCAAGATATTAATAAACAATTACTTGCAAGCTGGGTTTCATCACAGTATTCTTTCCTGGCTATGGAGATGGATAGCCATTCTGTATGGCATAAAGTGATATGTTTGAAGAGCCTTTGATTTATATTCTTAAACAGCTAAACAAGCAAGATGGTTTTCTTCACAGTGTTTCTTTCAGTGAAATGAATGTTCTAGATATTGTCACATCTGTGGTGAAATATTTGATATATGATGTTCCTAAACAGCTACCCATAAACTGGATTCAGCATGTGTTCTTTCATTTTGTGAAAATGATAGTCGCTCTGTGTGGAATATACTTAAGTATTTGAAGTGTATTATGTGCAGATGTTCCTAACAGTGAAAAGAAGATGGTTTTTTGCATAATTTTTCTTTCAGATAACAAATGTTATAGACATTGTCACATCTGTAGTCAAATGTTTGATATGATTTATGTGAAAAATATCCCTAAACAGCTACCTGTTGGCTTGATTAAGCACAATGCTGTTTCATTGTAAGAAAGTGATAGCTGTTCCATGTGGCATATACTGAAATGTTTGAAATGTCATCTGTGAAGATGTTCCTTAAGAGCTACTTGCTGGGTGTTTTCAAGACAATGTTCTTTCAGTGAATGGATGTTGTAGATAGTCCTATCACACCCGTAGTGAAAATGCTGGATAAGTTTTTATGAAAGATGTCCCTAAGTAGCTACAAGCAAAAATGGTTTTCACAACAGTGTTCTTACAGACATTGAAGGTTATAGATATTCTGTTCATGCCCTGTAGTGAAAATGTTTGATAAGACTTGCATGAACACTTACATGAAGATGTTTCTAAACAGCCACAAGCAAGCTTTTTTCAACACAGTATTTCATTGAATGAATGTAATTAATTATCACATTGTGGCTGCAGAGAAACGTTTGATAAGACACACACAAAATGGTTTCATAAATAGCATGTGCCAGCTGGGTTGCATCACAATGTTGTTTTAATTTAATGGAAGTGATCATCATTCTGTATAGCATATGATGTGTTTTGAATAGCCTTATATAAAGATATTCCTAAAAACTTATGAGCAATCTGGTTTCACCAGAGTGTGTTTCCTCAGTGAAGGAATCTTACAGAGATTTCTGTCAGAGCAGTAGTGACATGTTTGGTGTTTTGTATGAAGAAACCCTAAATGGCTTCCTGCAAGATGAGTTCAAACACAGTGTTATTTCATTTTAAGAAAATGATAGTCATTCTGTTTGGCATAAAACTGAAATATTAGAAAAGCCTTATATCAAGAGGTTCCTAATTAGCTACCAGCAATCTGGCTTCCACAATAGTGTTCTTTCATTGAATGGGATGTAATAGATACTTTGTAGTGAAATGTATGATAAGTCCTCTTATGAAAAAGGTTCCTAAACAGCTGCCTGCAATCTGGCTTCAGCACATTATATCATTGTCTCAAAGTGATATTCATTCAGTATGTCTTATATGGAAACGCTTGAAATGGTGAACATGAAGAAGTTTCTAAATAATATACAAGCAAGATTGTTTTCTCCACAGTTTTCTTTCAGTGACTGAATGTTACGTATAGTCTGTCACGACTATTGTAAAAATGTTTTGATGAGTCCTTATGTAAAAAACGTTTCCTAGATAGCTATCTGTGAGCTCTATTTAGCACAGTGTTCTTTCATTGTAGGAAAATGATACCCATTCATTATGGCATATACTGAAATGTGAGAAATGTCCTCCAATACAAATGTTTCCTAATAATAGCTTCAAGATGCTTTCACCACAGAGTTCTTTCAGTGAAACAATATTTGCAGATATTCTGTGACACTTGTAGTGAAGTAGTGTTAGTTAAAAACTTACTTGCAAGCTGGATTCAGCACAGTGTTTCTTTCATTGTTTGAAACTCATATTCAATCAGAACAGCAAAATATTGAAATGGTTATAATGACTAATATGAAGAGGATCCTTAATGGCTGCAAGTAAGATGGTTTCACCACAGTTTTTCTCTCAGTGAACAAATGCTATATATATTCTGTCCCCGCATGCAATGAAAATGTTTGTTAAGTCTTATATGAACATGTTCCTAAACAGCTACCCGCAAACTGGGCTTAGAACAGTGTTCTCACACTGTTAGTAATTGATAGGGTCATCTGTAGGGCATATGCTGAAATGTTTTGAAATGTCTTATGTGAATATGCCCCTAAACAGCTGTAAGCACATTTGTTTCACCAGAGTTCCTTTAGTGTCTGAATCTTATGGATATTTTTCAAGTCTGTAGTGTAATTTTTTAAGTATTTTATGAAGTTCTTCCTAAACAGATACTAGGAAACAAGGGTTCAGCTCATCCTTCTTTCCTTGAGTGAATATTAAAATCATTCTGTCATGGACCCATAGCGCAATATTTGTTAAGACTTATAAAAAGATATTTCTAAAAGACAACTTTCCAGCTGGGGTTCTTAACATTGTTCTTTCATTTTATGGAAGTGATAACCATTCTGGATGGAATACACTGAAATGTTTGAAAAGACTTGTATGAAGATACTCCTAAATAGCTACAAGCAATCTGGTTACACCACAGTGTTCTTTCATTTAATAAACTTTATCTATAGTCTCCTAAGGCTGTAGTGAAATGTTTTTATATCATATATGAAAATGTTCCTACAGCTACCTGCAAGCTGGGATCAGCACACTGACTTTTCATTGTAATAAAGTGATAGTTACTTTGTATGGCATACACTGAAATGTCAGAAAAGACTTATATGAGTGTATTTCTAAAGAGATACAAGCAAGCTGGTTTCACAATAGTGATCTTTCATTGAATTAATGTAATAGATATTCTGTCGCACATGTTGTGAAATGTTCAATAAATCTTACATGAAAATGTTACTATAAGTCTACCTGAAAGCTGAGTTAAGTACAATGTTTTTTCATTTTAAGAAAGTATAGCTGTTCTCTATGGCTCATACTGAAATGCTAGAAAAGACTTACATGAAGATGTTCCTTAAAAGCTACAAGGAAGTTGGTTTCACCACAGCATTCTTTCAATGAGTGAATGTTATAGATATTCCATCATGCCCGTAGTGAAATGTTTGATAGGACTTATTTGAAGATTCCCCTAAAGAGCTGCAAGCAAGGTGTTTTTCACCACAGTGTTCATTCAGAAAATGAATGTTATACGTATTCTGTCCATGCCTCAAGAGAACTATTTGATGTCTTATGTGAGAGTGTTCCTGAACAGCTACAAGCAAGCTTTTTCAACATAGTGTGGTTTCCTTGAATGAATGTTATGGATATCATGTTGCGGGCTGTAGAGAAACGTTTGATAAGACATAAATGAAATGCTCATAAAGAGCCACTGGTTTCATCAGAACGTTTCTTTCTGGATATGGAAAGTGATAGCCATTCTGTAGGCATAATGAAGTGTTTTGAAGAGCCTTATACGAAGACATTCCCAAGGCGCCAGAAGTAATCTGGCTTCACCACAGTGTTCTTTCAGTGAACGAGTGTTATAGCTAGTCTGTCATGCCTGTAGTGAAATGTTTAATAAGTCTTATATGAAGAGGTTTCAAACAGCCGCCAGCAAGCCGGGTTTAGCACAGTGTCCTTTAACTGTAAGTAAGTGAGAGCCATTCTGTATGGCATATTACTTAAATGTTAGAGAGGTCTTATATGAAGATGTTTCCTAAATAGAATCCAACAAGATGTGTTCAGGACAGAATAATTTCATCATAAGATAGTGACAGCCGTTTAGTATGGCATATACTGAAATGCTGAAAAGGACTGAAATGAAGATCTTCCTTAACAGTAAAAACCAAGCCACTTTCACCATAGTGTTCTTTCATTGAATGGATGTAATAGATATTCTGTCATGCCTGTAGTTAAAATGTTCAATAGGTCTTACATAAAAATACTCCTAATAATCTACCTGAAAGCTATTAAACACAAACTTCTTTCCTTGTAAGAAGGGTATGGCCATGCTGTATGCCACATACTGAAATGCTTGAAAAGCTTTATACGAAGATGTTCCTCAACAGTTACAAGAAAAACTGCTTTCATCCCTGTGTTCGTTCAATGAGTGAATGTTTAGAGATTCTGTCATTCCTGCAAAGGAATGTTTAATAAGTCTTACATGAAGATGTTTCTAAACAGCTACAAGGAAATTTTTTTTAAATATAGTGTTATTACATTGAATAAACATTAAAGACATCCTGTCATGGACTGTAGGCAAATGTCTGATAAGACTTGAGCAAGATATTAATAAACAATTACTTGCAAGCTGGGTTTCATCACAGTATTCTTTCCTGGCTATGGAGATGATAGCCATTCTGTATGGCATAAAGTGATATGTTTGAAGAGGCCTTTGATTTATATTCTTAAACAGCTAACAAGCAAGATGGTTTCTTCACAGTGTTCTTTCAGTGAATGAATGTTCTAGATATTGTCACATCTGTGGTGAAATATTTGATATATGATGTTCCTAAACAGCTACCTATAAACTGGATTCAGCATGTGTTCTTTCATTTTTGTGAAAATGATAGTCGCTCTGTGTGGAAATATACTTAAGTATTTGAAGTGTATTATGTGCAGATGTTCCTAAACAGTGAAAAGAAGATGGTTTTTGCATAATTTTCTTTCAGATAACAAATGTTATAGACATTGTCACATCTGTAGTCAAATGTTTTGATATGATTTATGTGAAAATATCCCTAAACAGCTACCTGTTGGCTTGATTAAGCACAATGCTCTTTCATTGTAAGAAAGTGATAGCTGTTCCATGTGGCATATACTGAAATGTTTTGAAATGTCATCTGTGAAGATGTTCCTTAAGAGCTACTTGCTGGGTGTTTTCAAGACAATGTTCTTTCAGTGAATGGATGTTGTAGATAGTCTATCACACCCGTAGTGAAATGCTGGATAAGTTTTTATGAAGATGTCCCTAAGTAGCTACAAGCAAAATGGTTTCACAACAGTGTTTCTTACAGACATTGAAGGTTATAGATATTCTGTCATGCCTGTAGTGAAATGTTTTGATAAGACTTGCATGAACACTTACATGAAGATGTTTTCTAAACAGCCACAAGCAAGCTTTTTTCAACACAGTATTTCATTGAATGAATGTAATAATTATCACATTGTGGCTGCAGAGAGAAACGTTTTGATAAGACACACACAAAATGTTTCATAAATAGCATGTGCCAGCTGGTTGCATCACAATGTTGTTTAATTTAATGGAAGTGGATCATCATTCTGTATAGCATATGATGTGTTTGAATAGGCCTTATATAAAGATATTCCTAAAAACTTATGAGCAATCTGGTTTCACCAGAGTGTGTTTCCTCAGTGAAGGAATCCTTACAGAGATTCTGTCAGAGCAGTAGTGACATGTTTGGTGTTTTTGTATGAAGAAACCCTAAATGGCTTCCTGCAAGATGAGTTCAACACAGTGTTATTTCATTTTAAGAAAATGATAGTCATTCTGTTTGGCATAAACTGAAATATTAGAAAAGCCTTATATCAAGAGGTTCCTAATTAGCTACCAGCAATCTGGCTTCACAATAGTGTTCTTTCATTGAATGGATGTAATAGATACTTTGTAGTGAAATGTATGATAAGTCTCTTATGAAAAGGTTCCTAAACAGCTGCCTGCAATCTGGCTTCAGCACATTATATCATTGTCTCAAAGTGATATTTCATTCAGTATGTCTTATATGGAAACGCTTGAAATGGTGAACATGAAGAAGTTTCTAAATATATACAAGCAAGATTGTTTCTCCACAGTTTTTCTTTCAGTGACTGAATGTTACGTATAGTCTGTCACGGACTATTGTAAAATGTTTGATGAGTCTTATGTAAAAAAACGTTTCCTAGATAGCTATCTGTGAGCTCTATTTAGCACAGTGTTCTTTCATTGTAGGAAAAATGATACCCATTCATTATGGCATATACTGAAATGTGAGAAATGTCTCCAATACAAATGTTCCTAATAATAGCTTCAAGATGCTTTCACCACAGAGTTCTTTCAGTGAAACAATATTGCAGATATTCTGTGACACTTGTAGTGAAGTGTTAGTTAAAACTTACTTGCAAGCTGGATTCAGCACAGTGTTTTCTTTCATTGTTTGAAAACTCATATTCAATCAGAACAGCAAATATTGAAATGGTTATAATGACTAATATGAAGAGGATCCTTAATGGCTGCAAGTAAGATGGTTTTCACCACAGTTTTTCTCTCAGTGAACAAATGCTATATATATTCTGTCCCGCATGCAATGAAATGTTTGTTAAGTCTTATATGAACATGTTCCTAAACAGCTACCCGCAAACTGGGCTTAGAACAGTGTTCTCACACTGTTAGTAATTGATAGGTCATCTGTAGGGCATATGCTGAAATGTTTGAAATGTCTTATGTGAATATGCCCCTAAACAGCTGTAAGCACATTTGTTTCACCAGAGTTTCCTTTAGTGTCTGAATCTTATGGATATTTTTCAAGTCTGTAGTGTAATTTTTTAAGTATTTTATGAAGTTCTTCCTAAACAGATACTAGGAAACAAGGGTTCAGCTCATCCTTCTTTCCTTGAGTGAATATTAAAATCATTCTGTCATGACCATAGCGCAATATTTGTTAAGACTTATAAAAAGATATTTCTAAAAGACAACTTTCCAGCTGGGTTCTTAACATTGTTCTTTCATTTTATGGAAGTGATAACCATTCTGGATGGAATACACTGAAATGTTTGAAAAAGACTTGTATGAAGATACTCCTAAATAGCTACAAGCAATCTGGTTACACCACAGTGTTCTTTCATTTAATAAACTTTATCTATAGTCTCCTAAGGCTGTAGTGAAATGTTTTATATCATATATGAAAATGTTTCCTACAGCTACCTGCAAGCTGGGATCAGCACACTGACTTTTTCATTGTAATAAAGTGATAGTTACTTTGTATGGCATACACTGAAATGTCAGAAAAGACTTATATGAGTGTATTTCTAAAGAGATACAAGCAAGCTGGTTTCACAATAGTGATCTTTCATTGAATTAATGTAATAGATATTCTGTCGCACATGTTGTGAAATGTTCAATAAATCTTACATGAAAATGTTACTATAAGTCTACCTGAAAGCTGAGTTAAGTACAATTGTTTTTTCATTTTTAAGAAAGTATAGCTGTTCTCTATGGCTCATACTGAAAATGCTAGAAAAAGACTTACATGAAGATGTTCCTTAAAAGCTACAAGGAAGTTGGTTTCACCACAGCATTCTTTCAATGAGTGAATGTTATAGATATTCCATCATGCCCGTAGTGAAATGTTTGATAGGACTTATTTGAAGATTCCCCTAAAGAGCTGCAAGCAAGGTGTTTTTCACCACAGTGTTCATTCAGAAAAATGAATTGTTATACGTATTCTGTCATGCCTCAAGAGAACTATTGATGTCTTATGTGAAGAGTGTTCCTGAACAGCTACAAGCAAGCTTTTTCAACATAGTGTGGTTTCCTTGAATGAATGTTATGGATATCATGTTGCGGCTGTAGAGAAACGTTTGATAAGACATAAATGAAATGCTCATAAAGAGCCACTGGTTTCATCAGAAACGTTCTTTCTGGATATGGAAGTGATAGCCATTCTGTAGGCATAATGAAGTGTTTGAAGAGCCTTATACGAAGGACATTCCCAAGGCGCCAGAAGTAATCTGGCTTCACCACAGTGTTTCTTTCAGTGAACGAGTGTTTATAGCTAGTCTGTCATGCCTGTAGTGAAATGTTTAATAAGTCTTATATGAAGAGGTTTCAAACAGCCGCCAGCAAGCCGGGTTTAGCACAGTGTCCTTTAACTGTAAGTAAGTGAGAGCCATTCTGTATGGCATATACTTAAATGTTAGAGAGGTCTTATATGAAGATGTTTCCTAAATAGAATCCAACAAGATGTGTTCAGGACAGAATAATTTTCATCATAAGATAGTGACAGCCGTTTAGTATGGCATATACTGAAATGCTGAAAAGGACTGAAATGAAGATCTTCCTTAACAGTAAAAACCAAGCCACTTTCACCATAGTGTTCTTTCATTGAATGGATGTAATAGATATTTCTGTCATGCCTGTAGTAAAATGTTCAATAGGTCTTACATAAAAATACTCCTAATAATCTACCTGAAAAGCTATTAAACACAAACTTCTTTCCTTGTAAGAAGGGTATGGCCATGCTGTATGCCACATACTGAAATGCTTGAAAAGCTTTATACGAAGATGTTCCTCAACAGTTACAAGAAAACTGCTTTCATCCCTGTGTTCGTTCAATGAGTGAATGTTTAGAGATTCTGTCATTCCTGCAAAGGAATGTTTAATAAGTCTTACATGAAGATGTTTCTAAACAGCTACAAGGAAATTTTTTTAAATATAGTGTTATTACATTGAATAAACATTAAAGACATCCTGTCATGACTGTAGGCAAATGTCCTGATAAGACTTGAGCAAGATATTAATAAACAATTACTTGCAAGCTGGGTTCATCACAGTATTCTTTCCTGGCTATGGAGATGATAGCCATTCTGTATGGCATAAAGTGATATGTTTGAAGAGCCTTTGATTTATATTCTTAAACAGCTAACAAGCAAGATGGTTTCTTCACAGTGTTCTTTCAGTGAATGAATGTTCTAGATATTGTCACATCTGTGGTGAAATATTTGATATATGATGTTCCTAAACAGCTACCCATAAACTGGATTTCAGCATGTGTTCTTTTCATTTTGTGAAAATGATAGTCGCTCTGTGTGGAATATACTTAAGTATTTGAAGTGTATTATGTGCAGATGTTCCTAAACAGTGAAAAGAAGATGGTTTTTGCAATAATTTTCTTTCAGATAACAAATGTTATAGACATTGTCACATCTGTAGTCAAATGTTTGATATGATTTATGTGAAAATATCCCTAAACAGCTACCTGTTGGCTTGATTAAGCACAATGCTCTTTCATTGTAAGAAAGTGATAGCTGTTCCATGTGGCATATACTGAAATGTTTGAAATGTCATCTGTGAAGATGTTCCTTAAGAGCTACTTGCTGGGTGTTTTCAAGAACAATGTTCTTTCAGTGAATGGATGTTGTAGATAGTCCTATCACACCCGTAGTGAAATGCTGGATAAGTTTTATGAAGATGTCCCCTAAGTAGCTACAAGCAAAATGGTTTCACAACAGTGTTCTTACAGACATTGAAGGTTATAGATATTCTGTCATGCCTGTAGTGAAATGTTTGATAAGACTTGCATGAACACTTACATGAAGATGTTTCTAAACAGCCACAAGCAAGCTTTTTCAACACAGTATTTCATTGAATGAATGTAATAATTATCACATTGTGGCTGCAGAGAAAACGTTTGATAAGACCACACACAAAATGTTCATAAATAGCAATGTGCCAGCTGGTTGCATCACAATGTTGTTTAATTTAATGGAAGTGATCATCATTCTGTATAGCATATGATGTGTTTGAATAGCCTTATATAAAGATATTCCTAAAAAACTTATGAGCAATCTGGTTTCACCAGAGTGTGTTTCCTCAGTGAAGGAATCTTACAGAGATTCTGTCAGAGCAGTAGTGACATGTTTGGTGTTTTTGTATGAAGAAAACCCTAAATGGCTTCCTGCAAGATGAGTTCAACACAGTGTTATTTCATTTTAAGAAAAATGATAGTCATTCTGTTTGGCATAAACTGAAATATTAGAAAAGCCTTATATCAAGAGGTTCCTAATTAGCTACCAGCAATCTGGCTTCACAATAGTGTTCTTTCATTGAATGGATGTAATAGATTACTTTGTAGTGAAATGTATGATAAGTCCTCTTATGAAAAAGGTTCCTAAACAGCTGCCTGCAATCTGGCTTCAGCACATTATATCATTGTCTCAAAGTGATATTCATTCAGTATGTCTTATATGGAAAACGCTTGAAATGGTGAACATGAAGAAGTTTCTAAATATATACAAGCAAGATTGTTTCTCCACAGTTTTCTTTCAGTGACTGAATGTTACGTATAGTCTGTCACGACTATTTAAAATGTTTGATGAGTCTTATGTAAAAAACGTTCCTAGATAGCTATCTGTGAGCTCTATTTAGCACAGTGTTCTTTCATTGTAGGAAAATGATACCCATTCATTATGGCATATACTGAAATGTGAGAAATGTCTCCAATACAAATGTTCCTAATAATAGCCTTCAAGATGCTTTCACCACAGAGTTCTTTCAGTGAAACAATATTGCAGATATTCTGTGACACTTGTAGTGAAGTGTTAGTTAAAACTTACTTGCAAGCTGGATTCAGCACAGTGTTTCTTTCATTGTTTGAAACTCATATTCAATCAGAACAGCAAATATTGAAATGGTTATAATGACTAATATGAAGAGGATCCTTAATGGCTGCAAGTAAGATGGTTTCACCACAGTTTTTCTCTCAGTGAACAAATGCTATAATATATTCTGTCCCCCGCATGCAATGAAATGTTTGTTAAGTCTTATGAAACATGTTCCTAAACAGCTACCCGCAAAACTGGGCTTAGAACAGTGTTCTCACACTGTTAGTAATTGATAGGTCATCCTGTAGGGCATATGCTGAAATGTTTGAAATGTCTTATGTGAATATGCCCCTAAACAGCTGTAAGGCACATTTGTTTCACCAGAGTTCCTTTAGTGTCTGAATCTTATGGATATTTTTTCAAGTCTGTAGTGTAATTTTTTAAGTATTTTATGAAGTTCTTCCTAAACAGATACTAGGAAACAAGGGTTCAGCTCATCCTTCTTTCCTTGAGTGAATATTAAAAATCATTCTGTCATGACCATAGCGCAATATTTGTTAAGACTTATAAAAAGATATTTCTAAAAGACAACTTTCCAGCTGGGTTCTTAACATTGTTCTTTCATTTTATGGAAGTGATAACCATTCTGGGATGGAATACACTGAAATGTTTGAAAAGACTTGTATGAAGATACTCCTAAATAGCTACAAGCAATCTGGTTTACACCACAGTGTTCTTTCATTTAATAAACTTTATATATAGTCTCCTAAGGCTGTAGTGAAATGTTTTATATCATATATGAAAATGTTCCTACAGCTACCTGCAAGCTGGGATCAGCACACTGACTTTTCATTGTAATAAAGTGATAGTTACTTTTGTATGGCATACACTGAAATGTCAGAAAAGGACTTATATGAGTGTATTTCTAAAGAGATACAAGCAAGCTGGTTTCACAATAGTGATCTTTTCATTGAATTAATGTAATAGATATTCTGTCGCACATGTTGTGAAATGTTCAATAAATCTTACATGAAAAATGTTACTATAAGTCTACCTGAAAGCTGAGTTTAAGTACAATGTTTTTTTCATTTTAAGAAAGTATAGCTGTTCTCTATGGCTCATACTGAAATGCTAGAAAAGACTTACATGAAGATGTTCCTTAAAAAGCTACAAGGAAGTTGGTTTCACCACAGCATTCTTTCAATGAGTGAATGTTATAGATATTCCATCATGCCCGTAGTGAAAATGGTTTGATAGGACTTATTTGAAGATTCCCCTAAAGAGCTGCAAGCAAGGTGTTTTCACCACAGTGTTCATTCAGAAAATGAATGTTTATACGTATTCTGTCATGCCTCAAGAGAACTATTTGATGTCCTTATGTGAGAGTGTTCCTGAACAGCTACAAGCAAGCTTTTTTCAACATAGTGTGGTTTCCTTGAATGAATGTTATGGAATATCATGTTGCGGCTGTAGAGAAAACGTTTGATAAGACATAAATGAAATGCTCATAAAGAGCCACTGGTTTCATCAGAACGTTCTTTCTGGATATGGAAGTGATAGCCATTCTGTAGGCATAATGAAGTGTTTGAAGAGCCTTATACGAAGACATTCCCAAGGCGCCCAGAAGTAATCTGGCTTCACCACAGTGTTCTTTCAGTGAACGAGTGTTATAGCTAGTCTGTCATGCCTGTAGTGAAATGTTTAATAAGTCTTATATGAAAGAGGTTTCAAACAGCCGCCAGCAAGCCGGGTTTAGCACAGTGTCCTTTAACTGTAAGTAAGTGAGAGCCATTCTGTATGGCATATACTTAAATGTTAGAGAGGTCTTATATGAAGATGTTCCTAAATAGAATCCAACAAGATGTGTTCAGGACAGAATAATTTCATCATAAGATAGTGACAGCCGTTTAGTATGGCATATACTGAAATGCTGAAAAGGACTGAAATGAAGATCTTCCTTAACAGTAAAACCAAGCCACTTTCACCATAGTGTTCTTTCATTGAATGGATGTAATAGATATTCTGTCATGCCTGTAGTAAAATGTTCAATAGGTCTTACATAAAAATACTCCTAATAATCTACCTGAAAAGCTATTAAACACAAACTTCTTTCCTTGTAAGAAGGGTATGGCCATGCTGTATGCCACATACTGAAATGCTTGAAAAGCTTTATACGAAGATGTTCCTCAACAGTTACAAGAAAACTGCTTTCATCCTGTGTTCGTTCAATGAGTGAATGTTTAGAGATTCTGTCATTCCTGCAAAGGAATGTTTAATAAGTCTTACATGAAGATGTTTCTAAACAGCTACAAGGAAATTTTTTTAAATATAGTGTTATTACATTGAATAAACCATTAAAGACATCCTGTCATGACTGTAGGCAAATGTCCTGATAAGACTTGAGCAAGATATTAATAAACAATTACTTGCAAGCTGGGTTCATCACAGTATTCTTTCCTGGCTATGGAGATGATAGCCATTCTGTATGGCATAAAGTGATATGTTTGAAGAGCCTTTGATTTATATTCTTAAACAGCTAACAAGCAAGATGGTTTTCTTCACAGTGTTTCTTTCAGTGAATGAATGTTCTAGATATTGTCACATCTGTGGTGAAATATTTTGATAT